>NW_005355159.1:5882324-5931794 GCF_000412655.1 Myotis brandtii
GTGAGAGGTGACCGGCCCTTTTCGGGTGTCTGGTGAACGGCTTGCACAGGAGGAAGTGGAGTTTTTTTGTTCCTTTTCCGTTGGCACTTGGGGAATACCTGGAAGTGGCCGGCTTTTTCTCTAACTTATTATGACTTTTCCTCCTTTGCCCCAAGTCCCCGCCCTAGCCACCCCGCCCCCACAGCCTTAGCCGCACCCCCGGGGCTTCGGTGTGCTTTACTTTCCCAGGCACAAAAGCCAGGGCTCGATTTTGAAGGGGTTGGCGGTCCATCGGAAGAAAGGCGACCAGGTTCTACTGCAAGGCTTCCTCGTTTCCACACTGGAATAAGCCTGCGTAGGTGGACGGACTGGTCCTCTTCTGGTTGGGTTGGTTTTTAATGACTGAAAGTGCAGCTAAGTCAGAATGATAACCAGGACAGCGCTCATTTAACTACCCCGCGTGACCAGCCTGAGGGGCGTGTAGCTCGGCCCCTTCGGAACCGGCATACAAAACCGAAAAGGAGCCCTTGGCCCAGTGCTGGGTTTGTTCAAAAGTATAATTAAAAACCAACAACATATTTAAAAGGTCAGCCTTGAGCAAAGATTTTTTTCCCACATAGTCCAAAATGATACCACCTTTGCCCCCTACCTAAGAAGACACTTGATCTGCAAATAAATTTCCTCGCTCAGTCGTAGGGTTTAAGAAGCACGTCTACCCCACCTTGTTTTGGGAACACCTATGAAGAACCATTTACTTAAGCTGAGTGTGTGTCTGGGTGGAGCTACCTAACTGGGCCACCGCCTAATTGGCCACTTAAGCAATATGATAGCCCTAGTACTTTAGAATTGCTATAATTATTTTCCATGGCTCAATATTTGTAAAAAAAGAAAGAAAGAAATCAATGTGTTTTTTGTAAAGAGCTTAAAGAATCTTACTGAATTCAGATGCTTGAGTGAGTGGTACCCTGAGAAAATTAACTTTCCCTTAGTGAACTTATTTTTCATGCTGGGCAGGCTAAAAACTAGTCTAGCCTCCTCTTTTTGGTGACTTCATGAAGGCGGTGCTCAGTTCGGCCCCATTGCTGGTGAAGGAGGTGATGGGGCATGTGGATACAGAGGAGGATGTTGAGCAAGAGAGTGGTTTCCAGAATTGTGTAGCGTGTCTATGGGAGGACAGGTGGGACTTACCTGTGGATGGCTTCCCAGCCAGCAGCACAGATGGCCATGTTGTGGGCCGCCTGGAGACTATCGGTGCATCAGATACGGTTGCCGAGGCCACGATTCCCTGACAGAAAAGTTGAAACAGCTGGCTGTCCTGAAATAGGAGATTTGCCGTGGCTTCATCTACTGGATCTAGAGTAATCTGGCAAAAATTCAACAAATCATTTCTTTGCTGGCTTGAAACATTGCATTTGTTCATTAGGTGGGTGAGGGTGCCTTAGAACAGAGATCAGCCTCTCAAATAGGAAGAAACCTCCGTTATGACGTTTTAATGTTTATATAAGACCCTTCGAGCCAAATGAGGCTTCACATCTTTCTGGGTCTGCCCAGCTGCATCCCCCAGCTGCTTTGAACAGGAAGAGCCGGGGCATTGCCTTCCGAGGGTGTGGCTGAGGGTTAGCGTGGAGAATATAATTCATCAGGCCCTTGGCTGGGCTGTAAGGAGGGCACCTGTGCTGTGGTGTGTGTGTGTGTGTGTGTGTGTGTGTGTGTCTCCATGGCCTTTTAGGAAGTCTGGCAGGTCTCCATTAGGAAGGCTGTCCACCAAGACTCACGCAGTTGTGACTCATGAGGAAGACTGCCATTTTCTGACGTATGAACACAATATATAGTTTATATTTACCTGATATCTTCCTTCTGAAAACTCACTTTGGGACACTTTTCTCCATCTTTGGAAAACCGAGAATACTACTCTGAGGCAACAGACATTTTTAGCAGACTTGAAGAACTGGGGGAAAAAAATCTGATGTCTTTATAATTTTGTGTACATTAGTTAGGAGGGTATGACAATCTCTTTTGACTTTACTTAAAGTCAGGTTTAAAATTTTAAATTTAGCCCGGCTGGTGTGGCTCAGTGGTTGAGCATCACCTATGAACCAGGAGGTCACGGTTTAATTTACATCCCCAGTGTAGGGCATGCAGGAGGCAGCCAATCAGTGATTTTCTCTCATCACTGATGTTTCTATCCCTTTCTCCCTCTCCCTTCCTCTCTCTGAAATCAATTTAAAAAAACATATTAAATTTTTAAATTTAACTTATGGTTTCCTTCCTAGAATCTTGCTTTATCATCATCCACAAAGGAAGCTAAGCTTTTGTGGCCATGACCAGTGTGGCCTGCTGAGGACTGGAGTCCGTGTCTATAACTCTGCTGTATACTTTGGACCTAGAAATGATGATTCATAGGTCTTCTGTGACTTAGGTAGCCTGAAATATTTGAGTAATCGGTATTGGCCATCTCCTCAGAATATGTTCAAGATATGTTTCCTTGTCCTTACTTGCATGTTGCTTGTGAGTAAACTGCAGATGTTACACACAGAAATAGACCTATGAAAGTAGACATCTGATGGATAGCTGACTACAAGGTAGGTAAGTTCCTTTGGGCCTTGAAGGCATGACATGTATTTAGAAAGTCTGGAATCCATTTCAAATATGTGTTTTTGGGAATGTAACCTAGTCCATCCCCACTGATTAGTTTATCAGATTGCTAAGTAGTTTCCTGGCCAAAACAACACAATATGACAAAACAAAACCAGACAGAAATGGGATAAAGTGCCTGGCTGGTGTTGCTAAGTGGTTAGAGCATGAGCCTGTGCACCTCTGGGTCCTGGGTTTAATTCCCACCGTACCAGGTTCGATCCCCCGCCCCATTTGGGGCACGTGTGGGAGACAACCAATCAATGGATCTCTCAGATTGATGTTTCTCTTCCTTCCTCTTTCTTTTCCTCCCTTTCACTCCAAAAATCAATTGAAAAAATATCCTCTGGTGAGGATTAACAACAACAATAACAAAACAAAAACACAAAAGAAATGGGATAAAGTGCAGAAAAGATTTGATGGAGGCAAGGAGGGAGAGGGAGGGAAAAGTAGAGGAAGCAGACATTTGCAGAAGCTGAAAGCCACCGTTTTGCCCAGGATTTCAGCTGTCAGTGGTTGCAAACTCAGCTGTCTATAGAGGCCAGGATAGTTTCTGATGGAGTGAGGTTGGCCTCCTGAGAGTAAATATGGAACATATACCCATCTAAAGAGACACCATTACTTGATCCTAGGCCAGTGATGGCGAACCTATGACACGCGTGTCAGAGGTGACACACAAACTCATTTTTTTTGGTTTATTTTTTTGTTGTTGTTAAATGGCATTTAAATATATAAAATAAATATCAAAAATATGTCTTTGTTTTACTATGGTTGCAAATATCAAAAAATTTCTATATGTGACACGGCACCAGAGTTAAGTTAGGGTTTTTCAAAATGCTGACACGCCGAGCTCAAAAGGTTCGCCATCACTGTGACCTAGGCCATAGTTACATCAACCATATTACCAAATCATCTTTTTTTTTAAGAGAAGCTGGAAATCCAGATTTTAATGCCAGAAGGCACATTTTTTTTTAAGTGTTCCGATCATCACTGAGAGGCCAGACAAACACCTGCAGGCCAGCTCTTTGCAGCCATTCGGAAAATCTCAAAGTGGTGGCCTGTGAACCACAGCGCTTCCTTCCTGTCACTCACCTGCGGGAACGTCTAAACTTTAGCCACATACCCAGAAATGGTGTTAGATTTTTATTGATAAAGTCACACCTTCCCACGGAGTTTCCATTGAGAACAAGTTAGTGCCTGGGCCTATGGAATCTCTTGGCTATGAAACTGGGGAAATCAGCATCCAGCTGCTACTATTCAGCCATCTAAACACCAGTGAGAGAGTTCTGTGAGTGGTGGCTATAAATTGAACTTCTCTTTCTTAACCCATCAATTCCCTCTTCCAGTGACAATACCAAACTACCCCCCCAATATTGTATGGTGCACCTCCTTTATTAGTCCTTTCCCAGTTGATTCTCATGAATTCAAGGTCTGTTTCAGGGGTCTATTCTTGGGACTAGATAATGAGCATTTTGGTAAATATGACTTTTTGCTCCTTAGTGTTAATGTCATGAACTCATGTGAGACTAAATGAAAGAGAACATGGAGTGCTTTTCATTTCCTGAGGGGGGTTGAGTCTTATTACTTAGTAGGAACTTATGAAGGCTCTTTTCATCAGCTTCAAAAAGCAGAAATATTTTGAAACCTCTATAAAAGTGCAAGGTATTATGAACTTCATAATGGGATATATAGAATTACACGCAGTTGTGATTTTCCAAGTTTGAGCCATCTACTATTTTGTTTTTACAAAGATGCATGTTTTTATTAATATGTGATTAAAATGAGTTTCTCCTTGGTGAGTTTTTAATTTTTTTTTAACCTTGCTGAGACTTGATATTTACAGAGCAAATTAGGGGTAAAAGGTTAAATGCCAACGGTATTAAAAATAAACATCTTGGCCTTATAAGCACATTCTGTAATAATGGTAAACAAATTATGTTTTGAGTTTCAACTTCAGAATTTATTTTGGCAGAGACAAAAGGTTTTGGGGCATCCTAGCAAAGTTTTTTTTGTTGTTGTTGCTTTTTTTTTTTTTTTACATATCTTTAGGACAGCTTCACTTGAGGAGAGAAGTAGAACTCTAAGAATCTCCCCTAAATAGTGACATTGGCTTTGGCTAACTGGGGAACTTACACTGTACATCCATCAGCCCTCCTTCTGAGTTGCCAACCTGGGAACAATGTCATTAACATTGTTCAAAGCACTTTAGAATGGTCTTTTTTTTTTCTTTTTTCTTTTTTTTTACTTCCTTTGTGACCTAAAGTGTTTGTATCCACCCTGATCATCATCGTACTCACCAGAATTAGCACCAGGTTCTTCTGAGCTGTTTCCAGAAGTTACATTCTGCCTCAACGGAGGAAAAATGGGCCCTACTGGAGATATGCAATATCGTGTAGAACGGGCTGTGGAGGCCAGAGAGGAGGTGGCTCTTTCCAGGATCAAGTACAAGAACTGCTCTGAAGGGGACCACACTCTCTTGTGTGTTCTGAGTTCTGATGTGCTTGTTAAAAATTCATTCACAGGACTTTATGATCATATGCTACATTGTAGAAAGTGAAACACACACTCCATTGTAGAAAGCCCAGAAGCAAGCTTAAGAATTCTGTCCTAAATCTTTTGCTTGACTTCACGGAGATCTAGAAGAGTTAGATGACTTCTCAAGTCTCAGAGCTAGGTTTTGGCCAAGCTGGTGCCAGAATCCAGTTTTTCTGATGGCAATCGAAAAAAGCTTTGCCCCCAAACCATGATGGTGGGTTAGAGTCTATTTCTGTAGAGTCTAAACATGACCAGGTAATTTTCTTTCTGGGATTTTATTTATTTATTTATTTATTTATTTATTTAAAAGTACATTTCATTGATTTTTCACAGAGAGGAAGGGAGAGGGATAGAGAGTCAGAAACATCGATGAGAGAGAAACATCGATCACCTGCCTCCTGCACACTCCCCACTGGGGATGTGCTTGCAACCAAGGTACATGCCCTTGACCGAAATCGAACCTGGGACCCTTCAGTCCGCAGGCCGACGCTCCATCCACTAAGCCAAACCCGTCAGGGCCTTTCTGGGATTTTAAAAAATGCCTGCTTGGAGATGGAAGATTGCTACCTATTTTTGATTCATTACTATATTAACTTTAAAAGATTATAAGAAGTAAATCAGAATAATTCACCCATAATAACACTACCCTAATGGTATTATTTTCATGTCTTTGGGTTTCCTTCTAGCCTATCCAAAACACATCATTTTATGTACTTATAATTATGGGACAAATAAACAATTTGTGCTCTGTATTTCCCCATTTATTTTTTAAATCCTTTTCCTTGGTAAGCATATTTCTATCATTTTGGTGGCGGTATAATAATGCCATGTTGCCCGATTACCCAATCTGAATCATAACTGTACAGAGACCTCTCCTGTTGGGACAGTGTCATTGTGTGATGCTGTGCGCTGGGAAGAGTTCCTCCTGCTCCCACTAGAACTGCTCTGGTCTGTAATGTGCTGCTCCTGTCAGTCCTCAGACCTGGAGCCCTTCTTTGATGTAGAGTCTGGAGCAAGACAGGCAGGCTTGGGGTGCACTACACACTCCCAAGTCCTGGCCCAGAGGTGGGAACTGTTGGTATTGCCCTTAGATTATGGTGTTGGCATGCAAATGTGACACCAGTGGGTGCGCAAGCCTCTGGCTCCAGCTTGGCAAATACGAGTGGTCTTGTCAGAGAACGCAAGTGATTGGAGGTGGAGAGCTTTGATCCCTAAAGTGGAGAAGACGGAGCAGTTGCACAGGAGGTTAGCATACATGCTTGACATGTACTAGTAAGCATTCTTACCAAATATGATGGCACCACTGGGAATCCAAGATGACTTAAGTACTGCCTCTGCTTATGATGCGCTCATAGGCTATTGGGGAAATGATAACAGAAGGTTTTCATAGAAGTGATTTCATTTCATTCTTACACCAATGATGGTTTTTGTTGCCATTTTATAGGTTAAAAAAACAACAACAAAGTGTGGCCAGGTAAAGAGAATTGCTCTGGGCCATACAACTTGTATATCATAAACCAAGCCTGCTAACTTTATGCTCTTTCAAAAGCAATTAGTTATTTCTAAAGTTGAAATTTCTGAATCCAAGTATCTGTATAACACTTCATCATTTCATATACTCCCACGGGAAGGCAAGCTTGATTTAAAAAATCATCTATTTTAGCTCATTTTACTTACTAATACCAGGGTGGAATAATTTAGACCTAAGAACATAGTCTATTATGACTAGTAACGGTCCAGATTTTAATTTCTTTGTTTTGGACCTTCGAACATCAGTTTTGGGACTAGATGACATCACACTGGAAACAAGCATGAAAGCAGAAGTCATGCTAGAAAGATTTTTTTAATCTCAATTAGATTTAAAAGATAGAAAATAAGGGAAATGAAATAACCACAAGAAATTCAGTTCTTTAGTCCATATATACATGACAGAAAACAAATAGGATGTCATATCATTAGTATCTTAGTAATTTAATTGGTGTGACCAGCATTTGATGTTGACAGCAACTTAGCATAGTATTACCTGGTAACAGTGATGGGTAGAACCAAAATTTAACATGGGTCATCATGTTTTGGACAGTATCATTGTCTGACTCTAAGGAATTTTCAACAACAACAGAAAATATAAGTTTGTTTTTTGTGTCCCCAAGGAGATGCAGACCTCTGTAATGGGAAATTTTGGATTTGAATGTAATAATAGCATTGATTGAGCTGTCCTAGGGTGTAAGTAAAGACAGCTTCCTCCAAGACTTGGGAATGTGCTAATGCAGAAATACCTCTGCAAAGTGATACAATCAGATTGTCAGAGTCCTGAGGTCCTCTGAAGACGTGCTGGGAGCTATTGACCTGACCTGTTCCTTGACAACGTTTGCAATCGCAAAAACAAACAACAAGGAACAATCTAAATGTCCACCAGTAGAGAAATTCATAAAGATGAGATTTATTGATAATAGAGTATCGATATGGGTAGATCTCACAAAAGGAGTGGTTGGTGAGAAGCAAGTTATAGAAAGATACATATAATATAAAACCATTTAAGAAAAAATTTAGGGGAGGGGGTCGGGAAACTGGGTGAAAAAGGTGAAGGGATTAAGAAGTACAGATTAGTAGTTACAAAAAAAGTCACGGGGATGTAAAGTGCAGCATAGTGAATATAGTTAATAATATTGTAATCACTATGCTGTACCTGAAGCTAATACAAAATAATATTGAATGTAAACTGTAATTGAAAAAAATTGTAAATAAAAGACTAAAAACAACTTAAAAACACACAAAAAAAAGACTGTATATATTGTTTGGGGATATATATGTATATTCATATATATTTATGTATATATTCTTTTCAAAATATAAATCAGTGGACTAGAAAGATGCCCAGTTCAAGCTGCTGAAGGGGGGAGGAGGAAAGCAAGAGGACCAGTCGGTGGACTGACTTTAATGTTATCAGTAATGTTTTAATTGCTTTATATATAAACATTCCAAAGCACCTGTGATAAAATAGTATCATTAATTCTGGGCATTGTGAACATAGACATTTACGATATTCTCCATAGTTTTAACATCTTTTTCCAATTAAGAAAAAATACACATAAACATACAATTCTTCATATAATTTTAGGAGGTTCATAAACTTCCAAAGCCCATGCAGTATTCTTCCAAAAGTAGCAAATATTGTCTTGAGATGAATATTAGGGAATATGTTTAATTTTGGATCTATGTCACATTGTATTGGGAGTTGAGAATAATCAAACCAATAGTTAAGTTCCATTGAGTGTTACATAAAGTGTCGTTAGTGATTACTCCCCAGGAGGTTCAGTACATCTTAGCATCTTTTAGTCATCTTTTCTTACCCTGTTGTGTCTGTTAGCTTTTGGTATAACAATGCAAACTGGGTGACTTAACTAATACATATTTATTATTTCTTATGATTTTGTGCATCAACTGGACAGTTCTGGGCTGGACTGACTCATCAGATCCCTGTGGTCACTGGTGGCTTGGCTGGGAATGGAGGATCTAGGATGACTTCACTCACATGTCTGATAGTTGGTGCAATTTCAGTTGGCACAATAGAGATGACTTGGCTGTGTATCTCCTGTTACAATAGGCTAGTCCTGGTTTGTTTACTTAGCAGTGGTCACAGGGTTCCCAAGCATAGCAAAAGAGAAAGCAAATGCCAGTGCACACGCATCTTTTAAACCTCTGCTTGCTATTGTCCCATTGGCCATAGCAAATCACACAGGAGAACACTACCCGGGGGCTCAGATACAGGTGCCCACCCACAGCTTTCTCTTTCAGTTTGCCTTAATTGGGTGAATACATCGAAGCAGGAATAGATAGATTCAGTGTCAGCACCAGTTTTTCCGGGCTGACCCTCTGAACCCCTGTGTATAACAGAAGCCCCCATGGATCCTGATATGTACATTGCTGTTTTCCCAAAGAGTGAGAAATTGGAACTGCAGGTTTTTTTAAAATTACAAAATGGAGACTCAGTATGATTTTTATTTTATTTTTTTTAAGTTTATTTTTTATTGTTGACTCATTATGATTTTTAAATAGCTATTTTTGTTAGGAAAAAGGTAAAAGCAGAAGCAAACAAAAAGAAGAAAATTCATTTCTATCTGTTAATGAGAGCTTTGTGAAAATAACAAACATTTTATAATTAAGTCCAAACTGGGAGAGCAGTGAATCATGCCCAACAAGACTGGGCTAGATGGCCTGTTGGACATAAGGGTGGAATAATACTGTTGGAACAGGTGGGGACAATACTGCTCGTTGCCCAGTTCCGCCTTTTCAGCCAGCACTGAGCTGTTTATGTGGAGAAAGACATTCTTCTCACACAAAAATACTTTTTTTTGTCTTGATTGAAAGTCATCTCTTTTGGACTGTAAGATGGTTGGTTCTTAAAATAACACTGTGTCAATTCCATATTCTGTGCTATCTGTGGGCTTCTCAACAAAACGTAAATTGAATAGGATTAATTTAGTTTTGTGTTCAGGTCTCAAAAAATCCATTAACCTATGGATATTTCAGTTTGACTTTCTCCTCACTTTCTAAATGGGGGGAAAAATAAAAGACTAATGTTCGACAAATGGGAAGAAAACTCATCCCCCAACTTTGATAATTGAAAACTCATGGCCAATCTTATTTTCTCCATTTTGTTATGTGGTGCATCACATTGATTGATTTGTGGATGTTGAGCCATCCTTGCATACCTGGAATAAATCCCACTTGATTATGGTTTATGATCCTTTTAATGTCTTATTGAATTCAGTTTGCTAGTGTTTTGTTGAGAATTTTTGCATCTATGTTTATCAGGAATGTTGGCCTGTGATTTTCTTATAGTGTCCTTGTCTGGTTTTGGTGTCAGGGTAATGCTGGCCTTGTAAAATGAGTTTGGAAGTGCTCCCTCCTCTTCTGTTTTTTGGAAGGGTCTGAGAAAGATTGGCATTACTTCTTTAAATATTTGGTAGAAAATTCACCACTGGAGCCATCTGTTTCTGGACTTTATTGGGAGGTTTTTGATTAGTGACTCAATCTCCTTACTAGTAATCAGTCTGTTCATACTTTCTATTTCTTTATGATCCAGTCTTGGTAGGTTGCATATTTCCAGAAATTTATCCATTTCTTCTGGGTTGTCTAATTTGTTGGCATATAATGGTTCCAATCTTGTTTTCTCTCTTCTCACCTTCCCTTGTTTTATTTAGAAGCAAATCCTAGATATCATATCATTTCATCCTATGTCTGTATTACATTGGCTTTTAAATAAAGCAAGACTTAGCTCTTGGCTGTAACTACTCTTTGGGCAGGAAAAAGGGGCGTGTCTTGGAGAATCAAAGCAAGTAGCTTCCCTTTGACTTTTAACAGTAAAGGCTTTGTTTTACAGAATAATGTAGATATCTTTAGTCACTGGGTGGACTTCTTAAAGCTTGGTGTATTCTCATCCACAGGAGTCTCTGGCACTGATATCTTAACATCTGTTGTCTTGGTGTGTGGGACAGGGATGGCTCCCCCCTCTACAGTCCCAGCTCTACTCAGGCACTGCCTTTAGGAATGATAGATAGAACCAGTTCGTGGTTATTGATCTCTTCATTTCTTCTCATGCCTACCTGTATCATGGTGATAGCTATACAAATAATACTTACAGTGGGGCCTTGACTTATGAGTTTAATTCGTTCCGAGACCGAGCTCGTTAAGGAGCTCGTTAACTCAAATTACTCTATCAACTCAATGCAAAAAATAGGCAGAGAGACAGTTGGTATCTCAAAAAACTCGTTAGTCGGGACACTCGTAAGTCAAGGCCCCACTGTATTTCTTTCAGCGATCAGATACCTTGAACACAGAATGTCAAGATGAGGAATACCACAGAAATTACTTGGGCGTTTCTATGAAATTGTAAACTGAAGTTTGTGTCTGTTTCATGTGTGCATTTTTTCCTGGGAAGAAGATTCAGAAATCCCCAGTGTGGTCTATGGCCTCACCGAATGACTCTCAAAGGTCCAGAGAATCTAGCCTAACTAAGCTCACCTGGAACGTTAATAGAAGAGGTGACCCTAGAATACAAGTCTCTTGACCCACAGTCCAGGGATCTTGGTCCTTAATCTGCTTTTGCTGGAAATATTTGAAAATCAAACACAATAAAGCATTAGAGAGAAGGGAGGTTGAAAGCAGTAAGTTAAAATCATTTTTTGTAAGATTCCCAGAGACACTAAACCAATATAAGTTACCATGAGGTAATGATGGGTATTATTTGTTGACAACTAACTTGATTTTTCAGAATAATAATAATAAAGCATAAAAACAGAGTCACAGCATTGGTCTTAGATTTATTACATTTTTATATTCTCTTCTGATGACAAAGAGGAATACATCTAATACAGACTTCAAATATAAATCAAGGGCATAAGGTTTTAACTTTTTAAATAATTGAAATCTCATTTCCCCGGTGAGGACTTATTGTTATTTAAGTGTAAAATTAGTATTTACTAATTGAAGACACAATAAAAAATTGCTGGGTTCTGGAGCAGATTTCTATGCTCTGTTTATATTACCCAGGACTAGGGCTTGGGATGTAGAATAAAATATGGAACTGGGATAGTTTCTTCTTCATTTTATATCCCACCCTCTAGCTCTTTCTCTCCCCTGCTCCAAGCCCCAACTACATCCTCCATCTATCTAGCATTCTGTTCTTTCCCACAGGGCTCATGTCCTTCTAGAACAGTGGTTCTCAACCTTGGCTGCACATTAGAATCACCTGGGAATCTTTTTAAAATCCTGATTTCTGGGCCTGATCAGGAGTTTAAAAAGATTCCCAGGTGATTCTAATGTGCAGCCAAAGTTGAGAACCACTGTTCTAGAAGCAGGAGGGGTAAGTGGGAGGATGGGAGAACGCAGGAAAAATAGTTTGCACCTGTTCAGAATTGAGGCTGTAAAATTAAGGCTGCCAAGAGAAGGCGAGTCCTCTTTCTCCTCCTCCTCGGAACCCTGCATAGCACCTCTCCTGTGAGTTTGGGGTGGCGGTGTGTCACATGCTATCTGTTCTACAGAGTCAATAAGGCACTGTTTGTTCCTAGAGGCTATGAATCAAAGTCTTCAGTTTTTGCACCAGTTGTATTTCAGTGTCAGTTGGCAAAGTTGTACTTTATATACTCTAGATATAAAATGTAGTGAATTGCAAGATTCACCACCTGCTGATTCCTGTGCATTCCATCTCTGCAATGTGACTTCAATCTACCCTTTTACTTTTCTCTCACCTAGATCGTCTGGCCAAGTTCAACTATTTGTTGTGTCCCTTATAGGCTTGGGTGTTCTCACCTTTAGCTAATGCCTGGCTGCCCTCAATTCCTTCCTCTCCCTTATCCCAACGCTCTAATTGCCCTTTTAGGCCAGACCCAGTTGCACCTGCTTGAGTCTCATAGTTGGGAGTTTTTCTGAAATCCCCTGGCTCTTCATGTGGGAAGATTTTAGGATTGTTTATGCCCATTTCATCTTCCCTTCGGATCAGTTACTTTTCAGGTGGAGTCCTTTCTTGTTCATTTTACATCCCACCTGCCTGTACTGTGACTTGCCATACTAAGTATACAGAACTATTTTTCAAGCATCCTGGAGGGGAAAATGCTTGCATTTCCTTCTGCTATGTGTGTACCTTCTTTAAAACTGCCCCCAGGTCTCTATCTTGAGGGACAAAAGTAGAGTGCGGAACTGCCTACACAGAGAAGCACTCTGTCACCTGTGACAAAGAAGCTCTCTGAAAACCCACTCCAGGAACCTGCTGTGCTTGCTTACTCCGCTCATGGAGTGAAACAGGCAAGGAGTGGATCAGTCAAAGCGCCCTGTGATTCAAATGTCACTGGAGCCTTTGATTTTAGTGGGAATGATGTAGTCCTCTGATGTGGCTGTCACTCCTCACTTCAGTCAGCCTGCCCTTTGGAGAGATGGAATGGTGAGGACAGAGGAATAGAGATACTTAAAAGGGCACCTGAAAGCCAAGCTGCTCTTTCACGTAAGGCAGGAGGGTCCATCCGTCTGCCCATCATCGTGCCTTTTTCACTCATCGGCCGGCCATACTGTTGAAACCAGCACCCCAACTCTCTTAGAATCTGTGAAGAAAGATAGTTCTCCCAAGTATGGATATTTTCACAAGTATGGGTATTTAAGAAATAGGCAGAGATAATAGATAGAAGAAGCAACCGAGAGAAATGGGATTTTTTTTTAAGCAGACCATAGGGTTTTGCTTTTTTTTAATTGTAGGTGGTTTTGGATGACAGGTTGAATTCAGATCTTTAAAATTCACAGGAAATCCAAATGCTGGTAAATTCAAACCGTCCTGGGAAATATTTGTACTGGAACCCATCAACTAACCAAATGGGCAAATGTGCACTTTTGGAGTTTTTTTGGAGAGTTTTCCAAGCTCAGCTCCAGGTGGATGTGTTACTGGGAAGATGACGAGACCTCGGTTCTTGTCTTCCTCAAAGAAAGATTTCAATCAAGAGACGAAGTGCAGAAAAGCAAGCAAAAATTTATTGACTGCAACAAAAATATACTTAGGAGAGTGAAACAAGGAAGGAGATAGAAGAAGCAACAGGAGAGCCCAGGCTGCACTGTCTTAGCTCACTGGGAAGTCAGAGAAAGGGGGTCTTGGAGACAGATTCAGGGGGTTTGCCTGGGATGAGCGGCCGCTGCCCATTGCTCCCCTGGTTGCAAGTCTCATGGATCCATTGGATGTTAGGGGCTACGTGCCTGTGGGGGAAGGGGCAGGGGAGGGGGATAGCGTGAGCATGTTCCCTGGAAGGAGAGAGAGCTGGGACCTTCATTTGCAGGGGTTTTAAAGGCTGAGCATTTAGAGGAGGTCTTGGGGCAGATCATTAGCTTTATGCTGATGTATCATAATGAGATTTATTCTCTTAATTTGTCTGTCCTTGGGTGTGGTTGGCAAAAGGCACTTAATTGGATTTCTATTTGTCTCCCTGAGTAGGGTGATTTGTTTACCCTCTGGTTGGGGAGAAGTGCAAACCATTTACTTTAAGTTCCTTGGTTTGGGGAAGATGGATTTACTAGGTGGCTGCAAACTGCTGTTTAACTATCTGTCTTAGTTTCCCTATTCTGCTTGTCCTGGTATTTTCCTAGCTGCTTACTATTCTGTAACAGATGGGTGAGGATTCTGGGTTCTCCAAAGTGTAAAACAAATGGCCTCCAATGTGAGGGAAGGGGAGAAGTCCAGGTAACCCGTGGGGTCAGAAAGATATGCATCAGTTAGAGCATTTCAGTGAGGAATTTTGAGTGGCTTGCAGACCAGGAATGGAGAAGTTGGGACAGGCAAGGTAAGTTGGGGTCTTCTTGCCAATGGGAGGCTTTTGAGTGATTTTAATTCATTAAATATGTGCTTATTATTCTGTCCTAGTAGGCTGTAAACTAGGGGACACTTTGTTATTCTTGTTTTTTGTGTTTCCATCACCTAGTGCATGTGGGATTTCATTGAATTGAACCAAACTTCCCCTGGGAGGTCTGAAAACCTCCCAATGCAACTGGGTTGTAGCAATGCAGCCTCCCGTGAATGAGTGATTGATGAGAGCGGGCGGATTAAAGCAGGCAGTTAACTAATTGTAAACTGGAAATGTTTTTCAAAGATAAAAATAGCCCCCTCACATAAAACCAGGAGAGCTTCCTTTTGAGTTTTCTTTTAATAGAACCGGATAATAGCAAGCTCAGCTCAGCTCCTGCAAAGGCAGACACTGCCGAGGGAAGCTGGGGGGCTGCAATGGCTTCTGCAGCTGACTCTCGCTCCCTTTATCCCAGCCCTCCTGCCATGGAGACCTGGGGAGGCCAAGCGACTGGCTGAGACCACACAACGCGTCCCAGTTTGTCCCCTCAAGGGGTGGTGCAGCTCTCCAGGCAAAATGGAAACAAAATTCCCCGGACCCTTTCCAATGAAAGTTCCCAACACCAAATGGAGCCCTTCCAAATCAGGTGTGAACTTTAGTAGGGGTATTATTATTATTATTATTCATTGTGGACCCCCATAGATAAGAAAACAGAAAGATCGATGAGGTTTTCCTTTTCCAGCATGTGGACCTTCAGAATGTAACATTTCCTGACAAAGTTTAAATCTGCACTATTTTGAAGAGGAGACTTACCGCCTGGTTTTTCCTTCAGCAGTCTCACCACTCACCTGCCCAAGTGAGGTCTGGTTTTGCTCTCCAAAGGCCAGATTATTTCCAAGGAGACTTGCTAATAGCTTAATTGTTTTGTGGATCCTGCCCCCTCACCAGTTCCAGTAGCTTCATTTGCATTGAGAGAGAGCAGAACTTATTTCCACTGTCAGGACATTTCTTTTGGTTTTGAATGGCTCTTAATGTGTGCTCTTAATGCTTTTTTTTTTGAAAGGGTGGTTAGCCCTTAGTGATCAGTGTGGCTTTCTCTAAGCAGGAGTTTTTCTGGGCTTGGGATGGAGAAAGTGAAAGGGAGAGGATTTTAAAAAAAGGTCATATACACTCTATTACAATAAACTGTCGATTATTTTGGAGCCTGGTATTTCTGCAGTTACATTCACTTGGCTCACATACTTTAGTTTTCAGGGTGAAAAGATTAATGCATGCAAGAGAATGTTGAAAGGTAGTCTGACAAAAACTATGCATTTACAGAGCTGTGGTTTGCTTTAGAAAATGTAGGTTTGTTTTTTCACCTATGACAAAGAATCCAAGTGTAAGAGTATTCTGGTTCGTGTAGTAAATGCATTTGTATAAGTTCAGTCAGTGACACATTTTAGATCAAAGAGCTTATAATGCACTAGGACAGTAGTTCTCGATGGGGGTGGGGTAGATCTGACTTTTGGGAAGGGGAAATGTGAAGGTTGGAGAAGCTTGAATACACTGGTGTTTGTTAAATCTAGATACACTGCCCTCCTTTTCCTGCCAACTGGAGTTTGGGAAGTTTACAGCTGGGAAATCATGTAGTAGATCTCAATGTTATAAATCACTCAGAGAACGACAGGGTGATGCTATTTTTTATCATGTTTGTAATTAAGCAGGGCTACATGATGGTAAAGCGTTTTCAATGGCTTCTCCACTTCTTTTCTTTTAAAAATACGTTTTTATTGATTTGAGAGAGAAAGAGAGAGAAAGAGAAACATCCACTCATTGCCTCCCATACATGACCTGACCCATTACCTGGGTATGTGCCTTGACTGGGAATCTGGTGACCTTTCGGTGCATGGGATGATGTTCAACCAACTGAGCCAACTGAGCTACACCCGCCAGGTAGCCTCTCCACTTCCTACGGGCGTTCTGTGCTTTGCATTCTTCATAATTTCCTCTGGAGACCTTAGCCTGTGGTAGAGGGAGGTATGTTTCTGTGAATTTAACAGTTTTCCACCCTGTTGAGGAGAAGAGAATCTGCTATTGGAATTAACCAGTGACCAAGCACCCAGTCTGCATTATCCAGCATTTGTACTTTCTTAGTGGTCGGTATCATTTTCCTTGGTTTGCAGATGAAGAAACAATACATGAGTTAGGTGACCTACTCTAAGTCATCCATCTGAAAAGTGGCAGCGGAGGGATTTAAGTTCAGTGTCACCTGAACCTAAGGTCTGCTTTGGAGAGAAGCTGTCTGTTCCCAGGCACATCCGTATTCAAGTGTGGGTCCGTGGGCTAGCAGCATGGACACCACCTGGGATGTTATTACAGCTGCAGAACTCAGGCTCCACCTCAGACCTACTGATTCTGAATCTGCATTTGAACAAGATCCCCAGGTGATTGATTGCAAAGCACTAGTGCACAGAAACGCTGTGGTCCAAGCAAGGTGACACGGCTCTAAACATGTCCCCAGAGTCTGATGGTTGTCCTCCCGGATGTCATCTTCCAGGGACAGGGATGCAACTAAGCATTCTGTGCTTTGAGGGATGCAACCAATCAATCATCTCCAATTATGCTGCCCAAACAAAATCGAAGTCCAGGAGTGGGATTGAGAGAGTTTTTTCCCAGGCAATTCTGGGGTCAGCTGTCCTTAACCAGAGGCCTGGGATAGGTGGCTGTCTGCAGTGTGCTTGGAAAGCTCTGACCCAGAATGTCTCCTCCATGACTGCCTTGATGCCAAGCTTCTACTGTTACTGATCCCGCTGAGCTACTGCATTGTTCTTCATAAAAGGCTGCTTGCTTCTCAGTTAATAACACCTCACTGTGAACTCCTCTGTTGAGTCTTCTTCAAGTAGCCAAGAGTAGATTTTGTCGGGGTGGAGAAGGAAGAAAGTGGTCCAGACAGGAGAATATCAATAGCCTGGAAATACAGAAGGGCATTGAAAAGAGCCCAACCTCCAGAACATTCCAGTACCAGGACTGGAGAAAGTGCGTTGCCTTCTACTCCTAACTCGTTTTCCTTCTAGAATTCCCCCTGCCATTTAGGCTGTGGGCTTCAGGGTCCTGTCTGTCATCCTCCTTCCTCCAGACTCCTGTTGGCTCCCAAGCCCCATGAGTATGTCCTCACAGTGTCTCCCTTCCCTTTCACAGCTGTTACCCTAGTTTGGATCTGCATTGTTTTTCACTGGGACCATCACAAGAGTTCTTAAGTGATTTTCATTCTCTTCCCCTGTAATTCACAGAAACAGCGTTGCCTGAATCATCTTCCCCATAATACAGCTTTGTACCTGTCACTATCACTCAAAAACTCAGCTTTTCCTAAGAACAGACTAAAACCCAAAATGCGTTACTGTCTCAATTAACCCTGTTCCAGCTGCCTCTCTCCAGTAGTCCTTCTGGAATAAGTAAACTCCATGAGGGCAGCCTGAATGCCTTGTCCTCACTGTCAGATCCTGGCCTAGTGCCCACACACAATAGGTTCTCAGTAAATATTGAATGAATGAATGAATGAATGAATGAGCTGATTCTCATGCTGATGTTTTACATTCTGGCTGGAATACACCCCTTGGTCAGGCCATTTTCCATGACTGGACTTCCCTTCCTTTTTTTGCCATTTATCAGGATCCTCTGAGGTCCAAAAAAAGGCTCATTTCCTGGAAACTTTTGATTTAGCTCACTGAGATTAGTCCTTCTTTGCCCTTGTCCTAGAGTTATTTATTTGGTACTTAATTATATGTGATCTTGCATTGTTATCTGATTGTGTATAAGTCATACTGCCCAGAGAAAATGTAAGCCCCTTGAGGTCCAAATGATTTACATTTCTTTATACTCTGCAGAATTTGCCATCTTTCCCTTTGGCCTTTCCACATTCCTGTAGATGCTCCTCATTCCTGCTCATTCAGCAGCTCTTCCATAAACTTGTGTGGTTGCTATGGACCAGGTTCCTCCTCCCCCCAGGTATGCAATGGTCGCTCGGGGCAAGGACTGTATCCGCTGGGTTTCTTTTTGGATAATCTATGGTTTATTGAATGATGGATGCTACAAACTTTGTCCTTTTGAATTTTATCTCCCTTCTTTTCCTTCTGTTCAATCCCTTTGTCGATTTCTACAAGTACTATCATAGTGAATAGAAGTTAATGCCTGTAACTCAGTGTGTCCTGCAGCAAGGGTGTGAAGGTGAGTCAGGAGCCACCGCAGACACACTAGTGGATCCCTCCCACCCTGTGGGGAGCTGGAGCGGGCCTAGTGATCAGGACAGGCTTCCCCCTCTCATGTTTCCTGGAACTGAGTAGAACAAATTACTGAACTCTCTGTACTTCAATTTCATTTTTTGTTGTTGTTGTTTGGTTAATCCTCACTGGAGGACATCTTTTCCATTGATTTTTTTTTTTTTTTTTTTTTTAGAGAGAGGGGAACGGGGGGGGGGGAAGGGGAGGGTTTTTTGTTGTGTTGTTTGGTTAATCCTCACTGGAGGACATCTTTTCCATTGATTTTTTTTTTTTTTTAGAGAGAGTGGAACGGGGGGAGGAGAAAGGGAGAGAGAAGCATAGATGTGAGAGAGCCACATCAATTGGTTGCCTCCCATACTCGCCCCAACCAGAGCAGGGAACCTGCAACCCAGGTGCATGCCCTTGACTGGAATCTAATCTAAGACCCTTAGTTTCGTGGGCCAACGCCAGGGCCAATTTCATTCTTTAAAAAAAGGAAGAGTAGTTTCCATTCTGCATTCTAGGGTGCTGCCTTGAGTATTAATAAGAACATTATAGATGCTTTGAATCCATCATTGAGACCCATAAGTACCTTATCACTGCTTGTATTAGAGGCTGCTCCTTCTGGCTCTCCTGGCTTGCCCCAAAGATGGAGGCAGCTATCCCCAATACAGATGCTATGTTAGCATTAAAAAAACTCCTCACAATAGGATATGTTTTTATTGATTTGGGAGAGAGAGAGAGAGAGAGAGAGAGAGAGAGAAAGAAAAGAGAGAAACACATTGATGTGAGAGTGAAACATTGATTGGTTGCCTCCTGTACATGCCCCAACTGTGGATCAACCCACAACCTATATATGTCCTCCACCCGGGAATCCACCCGAAACCCCTTGGTGTACAGGGATGATGCTCCCAACTATCTGAGCCACCCATCCAGGGCTACATTAGCATTTTTCTAACAAACTTGTTCAAATCCTGGCTCACTAAACTTTAGGGAAACCATACCATTTATCTCCAGTCTTTTAACAGGTTGTCTTTGAGTTGCATGTTGCCTGTTAAGGAAATACATGAAAATTGGAATCAATTAAGTATGATTAGAAATGTTTCAAGAAAACAGACACATCTCTGCTTGACCTTCAAACTTTCCCATCTCCTAGTTTCCCATCTCCTAGTTTGGGGAGAAAAAAATGGCAAAGAGAAATCCCGGACCGAAATGAATTAGCAATGTAGCCATGGGATATGGGCAGGGTAGTTTGCCTGTTTGAAAACTTCTTAACAAAATTTCTCCTCCTCCTCCTAATTGGGTGATTTAAAGTAGTCTTATTGCATTTGAACTTTCTGAACAGAGTGAGTTCAGTTTACCCTTTTGTATACGGTGGATTGTTTGAGGTGCATTCCCCGGGGGTGTGGAAAGACAACCATTGCTGCCTTCCCCCGGCTGGCGCATGCTGAACGTGTGATTATATATCCATGTCACATGCAATGGAAAAAATATTCCATTACTTAAAGAATTATAATGGCAAGTAGAAATAAAAAGGAAGCATATATGTGTGTGTGTGTGTGTGTGTGTGTGTGTGTGTTTACTTACATGAGAAGTTATAGGAGGAAAATGAAATAATCAATTACTAACCAAACTAAGGTTTCTAATGGTTCCTTTTCCCCCCTCCTCTGCCTGGGTGCCCTCCCTCCATGCCCAAGTCTTAGATAGCATTTTAGATCTAGGCTCAACAAAACCCCATCCCGTCAGACAAGCCTTCCTCTTCCACATGTCCTCGGCACCTCGTTTGAAACGCTCTTACCTCATACATCGTGGTCTACCTTGTGGTAGAACCATCAGGATTCTGTCTCGTTAAGATGTGGGACTCCAGAGAGTGGGGGTTGTTCCTGGACATTAGCCGGTGTTCTCAATCTAATGTAGAAGCACCTGTAGGAGCTTTTTAAAAAAGTCCATCCCTGGACTCCCTCCTAGACCAGCTGAGACCAGAGTTCCTGGGTGGTTCCTAAAAGCAGCCAGGCCTGAGAGGCTGCCTTAGTGGATATTTAAGGACGGCTGACTGAGCCATAACATCTGTAACACCACATGCGCTGAGCAGGATGCATTTTGCCAAGCTGCAGCAAACCCCTGAACTTTGGAGTTTGGGGGTTTTTTGGCAGGTGTGGAGAGAGGTATAGCGGAGGGTATTCGTTTAATACAGCAGTCTTCTGTGTAAAAGGGAGACTAGCTCCCAGGGGACTTTACAAAAGAGGAACGCTTGTTCCTGGGGGCCTTCGGTCATGACAAGGCTGGAGCAGCTGGCTAACGCTTGCACCTGAGTCCCCCTGTCCACTCCCCACTTTGGTGGGGTACCCTGGACTAGAGGCCTCCACAGCATGGCCGGGTCTCAGTCCACCTGGGCAGCAGGTTTGGGATGAGGCTTAGAAATCTCTTTTTTTGTATGGGTTCCAGGTGATTCCAGGGGGAAAACGGATAGCTGAGAGCCACTGCACTACAGAGCTGTGGAACTGAAAATGACACGGATCTTGTGTCATAAGTAGTGGTTCTTGTGTGTCTCTCCTAGGTTGTTTTTCTTACCCCCAAATCATGTTCAGGCACATAATATTTCCATCAACAACAGACCAAATATATGAGGGTGATCCCATCCTATATAATAAAAGGCTAATATGCAAATCGACCAAACAGCGGAACACAGGAGCTGCCCCTGGTGATTAGTGCACTCCCACAGGGGGAGCGCTGCTCAGCCAGAAGCCAGGCTCATGGCTGGAGAGCACAGTGGCGGTGGTGGGAGCCCCTCCCACCTTCACAGCAGCGCTAAGGATGTCCAACTGGTGGGGAGCGGGCCTAAGCCATTAGTTGGACATCCCCCAAGGGCTCCCAGACTGCGAGAGGGCACAGGCTGGGCTGAGGGACCCTCCTGAGTGTACAAATTTCGTCCACCAGGCCTTTAGTGAGCTTATAATGGAGCTGAAAAGTTCCTATCGCTCAGTGACATATCCATCCTAATGTCCTAACCCTACACCAGTGATGGCGAACCTATGACACGCATGTCAGAGGTGACACGCGAACTCATTTTTTTGGTTGATTTTTCTTTGTTAAATGGCATTTAAATATATAAAATAAATATCAAAAATATAAGTCTTTGTTTTACTATGGTTACAAATATCAAAAAATTTCTATATGTGACACGGCACCAGAGTTAAGTTAGGGTTTTTCAAAATGCTGACATGCCGAGCTCAAAAGGTTCGCCACCACTGCCCTACACGGTACTCCCGTGTTTGTGCAGATGCTGGCGTAAACAAACCTACTGTGCTGCCAGTCATTTAAAAGTACTTACAGTACCTACAATCACGTAGAGTTCATCATACTTGATGATAATAAATGATTTGTGTTATTGGTTGATGTATTTACTGTACTATTTATTGTCATTTTAGAGCAAGGGTAGGGAACCTTTTTTCTGCCAAGGGCCATTTAGATATTTATATATCATTTGCTGGCCATACAAAATTATCAACTTAAAAATTAGTCTGCTGCTATAGCCGGTTTGGTTCAGTGGATAGAGCATCAGTCTTTGGATTGAAGGGTCCCAGGTTCAATTCCAGTCAAGGGCACGTACCTCCGTTGCAGGCTCAATCTCTGGCCCTGATTGGGGTGCCTGCGGGGAGGCAACCAGTCAATGTGTCTCTCTCTCATTGATGTTTCTCTCTCTGTGTCTCTCCCTTTCCTTTCTACTCTCTCTAAAAATCAATGGAAAAATAATCCTCGGGTGAGGATTACCTAAAAATAAAAATTAGCCTGCTATATTTGGTCAAACATTTAATTTACTCACTCCTAATGTCTTGGCAGGACCAGACCAAATGATTTCTTGGGCCTTATATGGCCCTGCCCAATGGTCGGCAAACTGCGGCTCGCGAGTCACATGCGGCTCTTTGGCCTCTTGAGTGTGGCTCTTCCACAAAATACTGACTTCTGCGCATGGGCCACGAAGTTTCAATCGCACTGTATATGCGCGCCCGCACGTGGTATTTTGTGGAAGAGCCACACTCAAGGGGCCAAAGAGCTGCATGTGGCTCGCGAGCCGCAGTTTGCCGACCACTGGCCCAGCCCATAGGCCAGATATTCCTCACTCCTGTTTTAGAGTGTACTCTTTCTCCTTAAAAAAAAAAAAAAATTGCTGTAAGCAGTTTGCTGTGTTATGCCAGCAGCAGCCTCATACCTCTCATGTTTATTGCATCTCTTGATTGCATCATTTCTCTTGAGCTTGATTTAATCTCATATTTTGTGCAGTTACATGCTGTACAGGCTTGTAGCCCAGGAATAATAGGCCATCCATCCCATGCAGCCTAGGGGAGTAGCTAGGTGTGTAAGCCATACCATCTAGGTTTGTGAAGTGTATTCCGAGATGCTCGCACACCGACAACATTGCCTAACGATGCATTTCTCAGAATGTATCCCCATTGTTAAGTGGTACGTGGCTGGAATCATATACCTATTTTCTCTACAACTTTTATGTAATTTTTAAAATTTAGCTTCTTATACCATCTGAAATTTATTTTTCTGGTGTGAGGGACCTACATCACATGACTTTTTCCAAATGGTCCTAAAAATGTTTTAGTAAATAATCTTCTGTTTTAAAGTGCTGCTTTTATCCTACACTAAATTTACGTCTCTAATATGTTTCTGGCCTCGCCCAAATCCATTGATTCTTTTCTCTATTCCTGGACCAGTTATCAATACTATACTGTGTAATATTCTAGTTTTAGAATGTTTTTATATTTGTTTGGGCAAGACCTCCCTAGTTATATTCCTTTTAAAATGAGTTCTTGGCAACTCATATTCCTTTACAATTTCAGAAAAAATTTAGAATCAGTGTCGAAGTTCCGACACAGAATTTCTTTAGCGCGTAGATTGCCATTGGGTAGACTCTGTAGAGCCCTTTGAGAAGGGGAACATTTTTATAACGGAGTCTTTTATCTGCCATCCCATCAGCTCTCCTCTCTAGGACCTGCAAGACAATTAATTATGCTTTTCCTTACACAGTTCTTTCACGTTTCTTACTAAGTTTATTACTTGCATTTTATAACTTCTGATTCTACTTCTAATGGCATCTTTTTAATAACATTTCTTTTGAAAATATTTTTATACCTTTCCCTTATGATTTAATAACTATCATGTTGCTACCCACAGAATTAAAAATCTCATTGAACTGACTATGAAGGGACTGTGGCATTCTGGTTCACTCCATGAACTAGAATACCTGTTTGTCGTTACTGGGAGGAGTAAGGGGAGGAGAAAATAACAGAGACTTCTTAAGATAGAAACGACTAGGAATTCCTGGAACTGATATTTTTTTAGGATCTTTGGATTTAGTACTCATATATATTTCTTTACTGGGTTTATACTCAAGTGGATGGAGATGTCAAAATGGCTTTCCTCCTGAGTTCTGCAACACTTCTCAGAGATAAAGTTTTTTTCTAATAAGTAGTTTCAGAGCAGAGAAAAGAAGATTTTGAGTTTCTTTCTATGAGGTTAGTAAACCTCAATTTAAAACGCTGGACAAGGAAGGCACAAGAAAACTAAAGATTAATTTCACTGATAAACTTAAGTGTTATTGACATCTTTATAGGGTGCTGTCTTTATTAACTACGTGTGTATTTTATTTATTTATTTTTTGTTAATCCTCACCCGAGGATATTTTTTCCATTGATTTTTAGAGTGGAAGGGACGGAGGGAGGAGGGGACAGAGAGGGAGAAAGATTGGTTGCCTCCCGAACTTGCCCCTACTGGGGCCAGGGATAGAACCTGCAACCCAGGTATGTGCCTTTGACTTGGGATTGAACCCGAGACCCTTTAGTTTGTGGGTGGACACTCTAACCCAGTGGTTCACAACCTTCTGCCCCTTTAAATACAGTTCCTCATGTTGTGACCCAACCATAAAATTATTTTCGTTGCTACTTCATAACTGTAATGTTGCTACTGTTATGAATCGTCATGTAAATATCTGATATGCAGGATGATCTTAGGCGACCCCTGTGAAAGGGTCGTTCGACCGCCAAAGGGGTCGTGACCCACAGGTTGAGAACCGCTGCTCTAACCACTTAGCACACTGTCCAAGGCTAAGTGTGTATTTTAAAATGCTGATGAAATGTTGGTAGCTTCCCTCCTGCCTTCGGTCCTCCTGCACAGTTTATCTCACACCATCCTAAATTTCTAGCCACAGCGGTTTGTGGAAACCTGCTCCTCCTGCCAGAGGGAAGTGGTTACAGGTTTCAGAGGCTTGAAACTCCCCTATTGTCTTTTCCTGGTCGGCAGGCTGGGTGGTTACCAGCTCCCACGCTCCTGAGATCCTATAGCAACCATCCTGGGTGGCACTTGGGGAGCAGGGCTGGCTCAGTGTTGTATGGAGCAGGCTCAGGGGGAGGCGTTCTGAGACCACAGAGGAAACAATTGTCTGTTTCCCACGTCATCATTCAGCAGACAATTTGCCTTCACGGACTGATAATATAGTTCTCTCCCTAACCAACAGGTTGAAAAAGAAAATTGGCTTGGCACAGATCTGGGAGTCAGGAATGTACTGTGTGCTGAGTGAAGTATTTCAACTCCTCCCTGATGCAGAAGCAGGGTTTCAACACTGACCTAGCTTACATGGCATATATATATATTCCGTTAAAGAAAATAGAAATGCAAATGTAATTGGAAGAGGCTACCAAATTTCTAAGTTTTCCAAACATGATTCCATCGGCTTTGCCTCAATGCGATTGTTGCTATGGGGCCACTTTTGTTACCTCTAGTAGCTGAATCTGCAAATACCACAAAGCTTACTTCCTTCAGAAGGATTTAGTTTGATTAATTTACACTCTTGGGTGACATTTCCCAGTTGCGTAGGAGGGAAATACTAGCTTAATTTAACCACATTAGCCACATCATGGATGGGGAAATGTAGGGAGTGTGTGTAAGTGATTTATTGGTCTTGTAGTTACATGAAGATGTTTCCAACCTTGGGTTTTACCTTGTCCTATAGGAATTTTCTGAGCAAGATATTTTAATCTATGGCAGTTTCAATGATCTTTTAAGTCTGATGCTGCAGGCTAAAGCTCTATTTTCTGCCAAATGTGAAATAGTAGAGCAGAATTAAACCATGTGCTTTACACGATAGAAATTATATCTGTTGGACGTTCATGTTTAGAAAGATCAGAATCAAGCTCACCATTTGTAGATATGGTTAATGCAGCTCTACAAAGTTCATTTCATGATAGTTGCTTGCCTTTATGGGTTTTATTCTCATATTTGTAGTAAACTCAATTTGGTTGTAACTTTAAAACTATTCAGTGAAAATGTGTAATATGGAGCCTGGTCTGAATGCTGGCTCTTATAATTTTAGAGCAGTTTCCTCCCTTTTCACATATGTAGTGGAAATGTTTGCAATATTCATAATAATAAATCACCTACTGGAGTTGTTATAAGGATCAAATCAAATAAAGTACCTGGAAGTGTATTGTACACTGTAAATAATTTAATAACCATAAGGAAACAGATTTGCTTTAAAATAGGGGGTTCTGCCCAACCGGTGTGGCTCAGTGGTTGAGTGTCAACCTATGAACCAGAAGCTCATGGTTTGATTCCTGGTCAGGGCACATGCCGAGGTTGCTGGCTTGAACCCCAGTGTGGGGCATGCAGGAGGCAGCTAATCAATGATTCTCTCTCATCATTGATGTTACTATCTCTCTCCCTCTCCCTTCCTTTTTGAAATCAATAAAAATCTATTTATAAAAACAAAACAAAAAAAACCCAGGGGGTTCTTAGGGCCGCATGGATTACTGGATGTACCACAGGATTTTCCAGATCAGTGGTTCTCAACCTTCTGGCCCTTTGAATACAGTTTCTCATGTTGTGACCCAACCATAAAATTATTTTCGTTGCTACTTCATAACTGTAATGTTGCTACTGTTATAAATCGTAATGTAAATATCTGATATGCAGGATGGTCTTAGGCGACCCCTGTGAAAGGCGACCCACAGGCTGAGAACCGCTGTTCCAGATGGTCCAACAGGTGTCCAAAATTCAAGTCTGTTAGAAACACATATTTTAAAAATAAAAGATACTTGTCATGGCATTCTGAGGTCTAGATTTAAAAGAACATAACCATTGAACAAATTTTTTTTTAATCCAGGGAAAAGCTTTAAGATTGTCTTTTGCTTTTGGTATTTGCTGAGTGAAGCAGAGGAGAGGAGAAGCAATAGGAGTCACTGCAGGACGGTCCTTCTGCGTGACCAGAGAGGTCCCCACACCACGCAACCAGGAGGTTATCACCTGCAAAGGCATCGGAGGCCTGTGAGCAAACAGCACTGCAACCTAAGTGACACTCCTAACATTCCTCATGTTAGTGAGGGCCACGCACAGTTTCAAATGATAAAGGTTCTTTCCCACAGTTCTCAGTGGGAGTCATTTGAATTTCTTAGTTCTCCCCCGCCCCCCATCATGTCTGCCAATGTTTATCGATAAATAAATACGCAGGCTGCTTAGCAGTGGCTATTCTCTGAGGCAAGAAGTGTATATATATTTTAAGTGCAAGTCCATCCTAGCCTAGGAAAAGTAGCTCGGAAAAACAGGTGCTGCACTTCAAAGAGACCTGGGAGTGAGCCTGGCCAGGTCCCTTCCACTTTTCCAGCCCTGAGCATCATGTGGCATGTGCGTGGGACACCCGAAACGCAGCCCTTGACACAGAACCAAGTGGGCTTTTCTTACTATTCATATTCAGCACAGAGCTGCTGATGCAAAAAACATGCTCTCCTGATGTGGAATCGTCACTTGCTTCTTTCAATATGCTTCAAATCTTGTATTCTGATGGCATTTGGTGGATCACATTTCATACTACAGTGGCCCACGCTTGCCAGTGAAGTGTCTGAATGTAGTTTCAAGTGATTTTAGCAAACTCTTTGATGATAGTCCACCTTTCAGTACTTACCGAGACTAGTACATATACCCCACAAGTTGTGCCAAATCTTGTGTGGTTTGTTTTTTATTTTAACATCAAAATGGTACTTTGTCTAATAATAAAAGTATAAAACCATGAGCTATGCAAGGAATGAATAAAGAGGATTCTGAGTAGGCTTGTGTCCCATATGAATGCCCTAGTTTTTCTCTTGCATAGTTTGATGTTAATATTCCTTTTGACAGTTTTTTACTGTATTACATTTTTCTTACAAAAGATATCAAAGACTTAAATCTTTATACTAATTGGTTGTAACTTCCTCAGCAATATGAACACCAAGGAGGGGTTGATGGATATGTTTTTTGCAAATGAGCTTTTGTCTGCTTAGTAATTTCCTTCTAGGTTTCTGAAAGTGTCACCCATAGGCGACACCTATCTGTGGATGGAGCAAAATGATGGAGACATCTGTGCCAATTTGATAAGAAAATAATAGTAAAATAATATTAAATATAAACTGCAATTGAAAAAAATATTTTTAAACATTTTAGAAAGCAAAGAAAAAGTTTTAGTTATTTATTAAACATTTAACTCTATAATTGATGTTTTGGTGACTGAAGATAGCTATGTAAAATTGGGTAAACAACTAACCAGTTGCCCTAGGTCTGTTAATTGGCTGACCTTTTCTTTTTCTAATATAATGCTACCTTTATAAATCACTACATTTGTGCTTATCTTGGAGGCTATTTGGGGACTATTTTTCCAATGTCTTTATATTCTCGCATTAGTAATAAGCTGCTCTAAATTTTACATAAGTAATACTTACAAGTCCATGGTAAAGAGCTGGCCAGTTTCTCTAGGATTCCCTACTATTTTTGATCCTCCAGACTGAACTAAAAGGCCTGGCAGTGTGACAAGAAGGGGCTGCTGAACTCTGCCAACTGATTTCTCTATAATCATTGTACAGGCTTTTGAGAATATTTGGGTGAAGTTGGGGTAGCAATTTTATTGCTATTTTCTAACTCTGCACTGGGCCTGTAGCAGTTTCTGCCACTTTAAAAATGCCATTACCATCGTGGAAAAATATGACATTTGGTAGCATTTTCTTATCGTCATCTGAGAAATTGTCTAAAATGGTCATATTTTGAAGAGCAAAGCATTTTGTTGATGTTGATGGGCTCTGAGGCATTGATTATTCTTCTAATTTTAAACCATCGTATCCATCATAAGCAAGAGCAGCATGAAGTAACAGAGGCTAGCAGTGGGGCTACGTGGAGGTTTCCCTGGCCCCAACTTGCGCTGGGTCTTGTGTTCTCGCCAGGCTATGCTCCCGAGGGAATCAGAGGGTCTGTCTCATTCACCACTTTTTCTCTAGGACTTAGTGCTGCGAGTGGTGTAGAGGAGAAGCTCAGTTTGTTGAATTAATTAAGTGAATGAAAATCAAGTAGAAAAGGAGATCCTGGGAACAGCTGCAAAAGTAAACCATTCCCAGGATCAGTTGCATTTTGTGTAGGTTGTTTGGTTGGCTGGTGGGTTTTGGAAGGCCAAGCAGAGAGGGGAAATGCCACCCGACTACAGTCTTCATGAGGTTGTTTGTTTGTGAGGGATGGAATGCAGGTGCTAGGTCAGGGGTGGGCAACCTTTTTGTGAGTGCGTGCCAAAACCAGCAAAATCTCTGACTCAAAATTCTTCTGCGTGCCAACCCTAATTTTTTGAGAACATGTTATGCCTACTTGATATCTCTTAAGGTGTACGTATATGAAGAACCTTGAAGAAATAATAAAATTCATTCGAGTGACAAAAACACAGTAGATGATGATGAAAAATACATTTATTTTTTAATGTATACATGTTAGGTAAAATTAATTATATATCTAAGATGCACCTACACTGAATTTATCTGAAAAATTAAAAAGTCGATATTAAGAAAAAAATTGTAAATGGAAGATTATAAGAGAGGGTTTCGCGTGCCAGCAAAAGTTACTGGAGTGCCATGTTTGGCACGCGTGCCAGGGGTTGCCCACCCCTGTGCTAGGTTTTTCCAACCTAGCACCACAGCTCTCCTGTCGATGGGTGTGCCCATCAACCCCCACTTTGTCCGCTTGTTGCTGCTGGTCCTCGACTACTTAGAGATACTCAATATTGCAGGACATTTAGATCCTTATCATTTTTTAAAAAATATATTTTATTTGATTTTTTACAGAGAGGAAGGGAGAGAGATAGCGAGTTAGAAACATCGATCAGCTGCCTCCTGCACATCTCCTACTGGGGATGTGCCCGCAATCAAGGTACTTGCCCTTGACCAGAATCGAACCTGGGACCTTTCAGTCCGAAGGCTGACCCTCTATCCACTGAGCCAAACGGGTTTCGGCAATCCTTATCATTTTTGCTAAACATTCCTGCTGGTGTCCCTGTGAAGCAGGACTGCTGATTCATGGCGAATATGCTTAGACACTTTGAGAGGAACTCCATCATGGGCTTCTGGAGAAGTTTTGCCCGTTTACATATTCATTAAGGACATAAATGAGTGGAGTTCTGAAAATAAGGTGGAGGGTAACTCCAAGTAACTAAACGCTAACTGCCTGTAAGCTCACAAACATTCGAGGACTAGAGATTCTTTATATTTCTCTTCTATCCACCACCACACAGTTACTGATGGAAGTCTCTACCTTTTATACTCTTCCCCATTACCTGGGCATATTTCCAGGGGCTTTCAGAGGATGAACAAGTAGCTCTTTCCTATGAGGATATGCTGGATACATGGTGGAAGTGCAAAACGTATTTATTGAACTCACTCTTGTGGGTTCAGCTTTCAACTATAAACATTATATGAATGAAGAAAAAAAAAAAAAAAGGGAAGAAGACCCGGAGGCTGAAATCTAGGCAGGAAGAGAGAGTAGGTCTAGAAGGAAGTGAGGAATCAGTTTATTCAGAGGAAGAGGAAAGGCCACCAATGAGAAATGGGTCTAGTGGGTGTGGTGGGGGCGGGTGGCAGCAGCACCTCTCACACTGTGTGAGAAGGTTGCTAAGTGGATGGACTCTTTTTGAAAGTAGATAGTGACGAAACTGGGGAATTAAAGCGGAACCTTGAAGAGCAAGATGTGGAATTGGAATGTCTGATTTCAGAATTTATAAGAAATGCGACATTTCTCCGTAGATTGTATGTAGATTGTGTTTACTAAGCAACAACCACCGAGTGAGACTACTGTGTATGGCCAAATCAGATAAGACCACCAAGTCTTTATGGAAAGGAAAAAATGTGGGATTCATATCTCTGCCTAGCTCAGCTCCTTTTATAGGGAGGACAGTTGGGGGCAGGGGAGGAGGGAATACTGTTAGGTTTGTCTCCATAATGGGAAACACGATTAAAAAGCAGTTTAGAGCCAGTCTTGGCAATCTAATTTGCCTTATCCAATAAAAGCCAACAAAGCCAATGTCTTAAATCTCTTCTGTTCAGTCGTAACATAAAGGCATGACTTAAGTAATGGGGGAAATTTAGTTTATGTGGCTTTAGCATTAGACAGGTCAGTCACAGTCCTGCTGTGGATTTATAAGACGGAATACTGTCTAGAAATACCTGTTACTCGACTGCTGTTGTTGTCAGGCTAATTTATATTCTAATGAGAATGAACCTCACCTCCCCAGTGACTCCCAAATAATGGGGACCCTAGACCAGTGTGTCCATTAAGTCCTGTCTAACTGTGAGTTGTAATTTGGAAATGTTAGCTTTACTTTTAATTTTGAGAAGGTAAATGTTTAAGAGCTGTGAAAATGCATTTCCATGAAATTGGCTGCGTTCTAAGACATTGTAATCCTATCACACACTTTGTATCGCAAAAGAAATAGCAGCAATTTGATGCCTTTGAATTCTTTACCCAGGACTTTGAGCAGGTGATTTAGCCTCTCTGAAAACACAGATCCTAATCTGCAAAATGGAAATAATGTCTAATTCCAACCACAGGGCTGTTTGAGGGCTCAAAATGGGAAAGGCGGTAAAGTATTGCAAAATTGTAGGGTACTTTTTGCTTTTAAATTAATTTGCACTCTTATGTCATTTTTTATCTAGGGCCTAGATTCTAGGCTAAGAGAGCTCTTGGGTTTCATTGTACTTGAATTAGCCCTACTTTATCCTTACTTTAAAATTAGTCTATTTCCTTTCATCTCTTTTGAACATCACCCCTATTCTTCAATAATAACATAGGTCTGCAAGTAGTGAAGTCAAACTGTGAAACTACAGTTGTGAAGCCAGAACTAACTACAGATCAAGAGAAAGCAGTCTGATTAAAATAACTCTCATCAAGGTTATTTGACCAACAGGCATAGCTGTAGCAGGATTATTTTTTCACTCTTTAGAGATGTACTACTGACTGTTAATCTAAGTGTAATTTCAAATTGTGTAAGATATGAGGTTTGACAATTTGGGACTCGTTTCCTTTAGCTCAGTGTTTTTGGGTGTAGAGGAGTGAGATGAAATGTGTACCTAATTTCCCATAAAGAAACAACTTGGGGCTGATGTAGACAACCAAATTGATTGCAATTCATAGAAGAGGAAGTCTGTCCCATCTTTTTCTTGCCATTTGTATATATTGTTTCACCTCCTCCATCTCATCCTAAAATATGGAATTACTGGGCTCTAAAACGTTCCTCTTCTGGCATGTTGCTGAACTCTAATTCCATATAGGGGTCTTTCCTTAGTTCAAGAGTAAGCTTCTTTTAATTGTAGATTAGGGTTTGAAAAGAAAGGTAGATGTGATTTAAAAGCTTACCACGCCCTAGCTGGTACGATTTAGGTGGCTGAGTGTCATTCCATGCACCAGTTGAGTATGATCCCATGCACCGGAAAGGTCACTGGTTCTGAGTGCAGGAGGCAACTGATCATGTTTTTTTCTCACATCCTTCTCTCTCCCTCTTTTTCTCTCTCTCTCCCTTCTCCTTTCTTCTCTCTCTAAAATAAAATTTAAAATTTTTTTTTAAAAAAAGGCTTGCCACCTCTCCAGATATTTCGGTCTCCCCATGGTGAGTCCACAATATAGTGAGCACAACAGTGGGCTGTGCCAAGCTCTTGTCATAGCTTTGGGGATTTTCTTCAATTTGTCAACAAAATTCTGTAAAGGTCCAGCTAGTAAACATTTTAGTGGACCATATGGTCTCTTTGAAACTCCTCAACGCTGCCATGGTCGTGTGAAATGAGCCATAGACAATGTGTGTGGCAGCTAAATAAAACTTTATTCACAAAAACAAGCAGAGGGCCAGACTTGGCCTATAGGCTATAGGTTGCATCCTTCCCATAAAGACAGGACAGATGCATTTATAATATTAAATGGAAGGCATTTAATTAATTTAGGATGTTAATTTTTAAATGCCCTAAAGTTGAATCAAAGATACATATTTTTAAGTTTGCTTAGAAATATGCCTTCAAAGGACTATGTTGTCACAATTTTCAGTCCTTTACTGAAAATTGTGTACCTATAGATTGAATCAGGCTAAGGCCTGCCAACAGGCTTTGGGAATATTTACTTTTCTCAAGTATTTACTTTACTCCACACTTTGCCGGCCATTTTTCACATCGCACTGGCATTTTAAATTAATGCCGCTGACCTAATGTAAAATACACCACTCTCAGAGCTGGGAACGCTGTAAGAGGGAGAGCAAGGAAGGACTGGGAGAGGCAGGTTTACCTTAAATGGTCCTTGAAGTCAACATCAGATACCTTGAGAAGCCATTGCTGCTGTTTATAAGGTCTTCAATTACAGTACTTTGATTCTTAACCTTAAAAAAAATTCTCCTTCAACCTTGTCCAGCCATGTGGAATATCTATTACTGCTTAGGAATTTACTGTGGTTTTTCATTGATCGCGGCCCCAGACTCTGGAATATGTATTAATTTATCTGGGCAGAGAGTGTAGGAATCTGCATGCAGAATAAAGTGAACTTTATGCTGAAGTTGGATATCGAAGCTGGGAACGATTAATTCTTAAAAACGAACCATCAGCATTAATAAGTATTGAACTCTTAAGAAGGTTATTTTGCAGTTTGCTTTCTAAAGGACTGAGGTAACCTGACTGACTTCCCATTTAAAAGTGAGGTTCCTCCCCCCTCCCCCCATGAACAATATTTGTTTAGAATCACTGGTAAATTATTAATCTGCGTTCCAGTGCTTCATGTTTGAAACACCAGTCCTCCTGTCCGTGGGGGACTGGATCTCACGCTGCACTCAGCAGAGGGTTCTGGGAAGTGGGAATGGCTGCGGTTTGCTCTTTTGAGGGCCTGAGGAGAGAATCAAAAAGCTGTCGTTGCACAGGAAGTAGGCCTGCCCAGTGGTTGACAGCTGGCAGTTTCCACTCGCAGTCATATGATGCCATGAACTTGGACGGAACACTGAGCTGTGGGAAAGTCTGGGTGGGCTTCTCCCCGCTCTGATCTGCAGAGGTCCTAGAATGCTCTTTAACGTGTTCCTGCAGTTCTTTTTGAACAGATGTCAAAACCTCTTTTGGTTTGGAGCTACCCCAAATGTTTATATTCTGAGTCTTCAGTCCATTTCCTCCAACAGTGCACATTTGGGGTCACTGTGGAGGCGCCTGGTGCACTGGGCCGGTCATAAGGCTCAGCTGGCCCTGGCTCCACACCCCTTTCTAGCCATGACACTTCAGGTGAGTCACCTAACCTCCCTGATCGCCTCACTGAGTGCAGGTTACAACAGCATGGACATCGTTGTACGGCTTGAGGATTAGAAGGAAGAACTCCTGGGGCCTGGCATGAGGGCTCCTCCAGGAGAATGTCAGCTCCCTGGGGAGGCGTATTCCCGGGGCCTCTAGCCGTGCCTGGCACACTGAAGGAGCTCAGTCAATATTTGTTAAAGAAATGAATCCCCAAAACTGTCAATGTTAGTTATTACTGTCATTGTCAATGGTATCCTCATGCTTATCATTACTTATGTAACCTTAGCTCAGGTCTCACCTTGAGCCCCTCTCCTTGCCTTCTGCGGGTGACAGTGAGGTTTGAAGCAGCCGTGGCGCCCGCAGAGTGCTGGGTTCCGATCCTGAGCCGCCCTGGTGAGCCCCGTGCAAAGCTGCTTACTCTCTGAGCTAGTTCATCATCTGGACATTGGGACAAGAGTGCCCTCTCACAGAGTTGAAGTGGGTACCATGTCTCTGCCTTCGTTTTCTCGAGAAAAAGGGAGATATCAACGGTGCCGGTAGCCACTCCTTTTCTCATTTCTTGGGTTTTCACTTGCCCTGACTGCGTAACTCCCTTGGCGCTGGGTGCTGCACCCGGAGCCCAGGGCAGATTGCCGGGGATGTGCAGGTTGACACATTGATGAAACAGCTGTGTTTTGATCAGGCTTATCTCTGAACCATTAAAATTGTGTATGTCCTTTAAGTCTCCATGATGTGTCTTCATAAAATACTACTACTTGATGTCAGCGGAATTGGAGAGAGACCAGAAACAGCAACAGCATGCCTGGGGGATCATAGAGGTTGTAAAATCAACTTTCTAACACACGCCCCCCTCCCGTTCTGTCCCCAGCATCCCTTTGGTTCAGTGTCTGGTAGGTCACCCACCCACTGCAGGTCGGTTCCTTTTCAGAGCTTGCAAAGCCTCGCCGGCTTGAGTCGGGAAGTAGATGGAGTTCTTTCCTCCTGTCAAGTCGCTTCCAGCGCACACTCCCTGGGAGGTGGCACGGGTCCAAGGAGAAGCCACTTGCCCAGTGCAGGAGAATGCCCTGCTCTGCCCCACTCCTGTCTCTGAGCAAAGGCCAAATTCCACAAGGCTTTCTTTCAACTGCCCAGGTAATGCCCAGGGATGCACTTTCTCTCCCTCTCTGGCCCTGGGACTGCTGGGAGAGCACAGTGGAATCAGGAACTGTCACCAGCACAGCTGCTCCTGCTGCCCCAGTCCCTCCGTCCCCTCCATCCCACCACCAGCCCAGCTCCTGCAGAGGTAGGAGCCTCTGTGGGGCTTCGCCTTCTCTGCCTCCTTTTCGCAGGGTGAGCCTCTGCACCCCTGCCCAGCACCTGCCCCCTTAAGACAGCTCCCACAGTGCAGGGCAGGGGAGAGCGTGTCCATGTGGCTAACACTCGCACACTTACGGGCCATCTCAGCCTGGCCCAGGATGTGTCTGAAAATGGCAACCCAACCTAGCCTTTCCTTGACTTCACTCTTTCCCTCACTCATCACGCCCTAGCGACGGGCACGTCTTACATCTCTACTTGTGAGGATACATGGAATCTGACAGCTGCCCATCACTCCCCAGCTGCCGCCTGAGCCAGCAACCACCGTTTCCCACCTAGAGTGGCATAGGCTATTCCTGTCCGGTCTCTGCCTCCACACCCGCCCTCCTGCATTCTCCACACAGTGCTGCTGTTTTTTCAAGTAAACAAATGCAAACATTTATATAATGTTTACTATATGCCAGCATATAAAGTATAGCCAGCATATAAATTTAGGACTAGATTTCCTGAAAATACAAAATGGTATAGGCCAGGGGTGGGCAAACTTTTTGACTCGAGGGCCACAATGGGTTCTTAAACTGGACCGGAGGGCCGGAACAAAAGCATGGATGGAGTGTTTGTGTGAGCTAATATAAATTCAAAGTAAACATCATTACATAAAAGGGTACAGTCTTTTTTTTTTTTTTTTAGTTTTATTCATTTCAAACGGGCCGGATCCGGCCCGCGGGCCGTAGTTTGCCCACGGCTGGTATAGGCGCACGGAAAGGTGAGCCGCTGGAGCCTGGCAGTGGGGCTGAGAGGCAAAGTCTTGTCCCCCCACAAGGGGAGCACCTGACCGGAGACTCCTGCGTAGAGCCGTGCGCTCAGTGAAATAGGCAAGTCGGAAAATCCGTCCCCATAAAGGGAGATGGTATTGACGACACGTGCCTTCTTTTACTGAAACCCCACCCAGGTTCCAGTCCCTAGAGGGGCAGGTGGCTGATTGCTGGAACCTTAGGCTTTGCACCTCCCTGTCCTCTAAGCCTTAGGGGCTCCCTTACTTGTAGTTTTACGTACATGGGAGGTGGGCGGGATGTTGGTCACTCTGCCAATAACAGGTAGGTTCTGAACTAGATGCTTTTGAGTCATTTTCCAGTGTCCACTCTATTATATTTCGGGAGGGAGGAATTCATGTATCCAGTGCATCATCTTTAATTAAAGCATCGCTATAGAATACACAAGTAGCAATGCATATTTTAACACAAAAGAAAGGGCCATAGACAAACACAGAATGATAAAATCGTAAATCCATTGTGTTGGAGTGATTTAGATCCAAAGGAATATTTTAAAAACCAACAGCGATCATTCATTGATGTGCCATTGAAAAACGTGATTTCAAATTGGAAGGTGGTTTCAGGTTAACCACCCAAACTAATCCTACTGTGCAATTTTCCAGAGGAAGTGAAAATTATTTGTATATTGAGAGTAATATATAACCGTCTGGGTTTCCCCCCGCCCCAATCTCCCCCACATAAGCATCTGATAATTAAAAAATGTACCCAATGGAAGAGGAACCTGACCTTTAGGTTTGATTAGAGTTTGGTCTCTAAAGAATTAAACTCCATGAAGAATGTGTGTGGCTTTCCTTTTCTCATTACTTTAAAAGCTCCTTTTGCACTGTGAGAAGAGTCTTGCTGCCTTCACTTTGTGATTCACCCGACAGCCCAGGTCATAGGTCACAGGTCAGAGGTCAGAGCTGGAAGGGGGTGTGGAGATCAATCCATGCCTCCCATTTGTCAGGTGAGAAGATCAAGAGCAGGTATTGAGAGTCTAAAGTCTTGCCTAAGCCAACATAGGGCCTCTACAGCTGCTGTGAAAATAGACACCTGCTTCTACACCCAGCAGCTTTTCCCCAGCCTAGGTCAGCTTAAGAAGGAAATGCTGGTTTAATTTTAGCTCATGTAATTAACTTTTTTTAAAATAGGGAGAAAATGTTAGATTAACTTTAAAAAATAACTCAGTATGCTTTCATGCAAAAATGTTTAAGTGATTGGACATGTACACTTCAATGCTCATTTTCTAGAGGCTATAGTATTGGGTGGCACTAGCAAACTCGAGAGAATCCTGAGTTAAATGTGTCAGTCATCTCTTCCAACCGTTGTGTGTGGAGTATCTGCCCATCAGCCGATCTCACACCTGCTGACTGGCATTCACTGCAGGAATGCAGGGCTTTCAGTCAAACTGTGATCATTGCCACAAAACCCCTGGTTATGTAATTTGAAGATTCCACCCTCCTCCCCATAGAAAAGAAAAATTGAATTCGTTTAGATCGTGAAACTCCACAGAAAGGGTAAATAGTTCTCCAGACCAGTCATTTCTTTCCCAAAAGCCTTCGAATGCTAAAAATAAAAACAAATCCAACCCTTACTTTAAATTCTCCACTTGCAATTGAGACCCTTTGGATTCTGCTCTGGGCTGCTTTCCGTGTGAGGTGCTTGGATAGGAATAAACACAGGCAGGACACAGCTCTCTCCGACTTGGCTTCCAGAACCTCCGCCTTGAACTCGGGGAGCTTTATCTGTCAGCATCTCTGAGATGCTGCTTCCCCATCTTTCCTCAACCTGGATTCTCCAGCATCCCTGACCGCCAGCCCCCACAACCTTCCCAGTTTCCGAGATGGCCTGACTTTCTAATGTTCTTTTTGAAGTTAAAAAAACAAATTATTACCTCTCTCTTTTAAAATGTGTATTTTTTAGTTTGAAAGAGAAACATCGATTTCTTATTCCACTTATTTATGCATTAATTGGTTGCTTCTTGTATGTGCCCTGAGCGAGCAAACCCACAACCTTGGTGTATCAGGACGATGCTCTAACCTAGCTACCTGGCCAGGGCCTTGTTCGCTTTTATATAACTTGGCATTTAACCGATTCGACCTGCGCTTGCACTGGCGTCTGTTTACACAGTAAGGACACTGCCTAGCAGAGTTAGGTCTGGGTTCAACAGTTCAGATAGCCGTACTGCTCTGACTTTGGGCCATGCTCCTTGTCTTCGGAAAATCCAGTTACCAGCTAAGCCTTCTTTTCCTATGTGTGGCTTGTGGCCAAATTGGGTCCTGCCCTCTAGGATTGAGGGCACATGGAAAGTCCACTTCATCCAAATAGGCAGCTGGGGCAAAGATTTCTCTAGGAGTCTCTTTCCATCCTGCTTTGGGGGCTTCCTCTGTCTCCAGACAGCCAACCGGGCTCCCGGGGCTGGAGCAGTCACGGTGGGTGCACCGAAGGGTCTTTGTTGCTCCAAACTCAGAACACCGGAGCCCCAAAAGCCTTAGTGATAATAGAAGGTGACGGCCCTTCGTACTCTCCAGGGCCAGCCAGGTCCCCGGCCTGATGCTCTCCCGGCACCTGGAGGTGCCCTCCCTTCCGCATGGTGAGGCCTGCAGCTCATGGCAACATGGATGCCGTCATTGAACAAGCACACAGCCCATTCTCCACATCGTCCTTAACTCTGAAGTCTGGTTGTTAATTCTCATGTCGAAATTGCTTCTTTTGGCGTCATGTTCAGAAGTTACGATATTCATCAAACCTAAGACTCCGTTGGCTTATTTTTTTTTAAGAAGCTGGTGTTCATTTTTCATCAACTTTATTTCCGTTTTCGGTTGCCATAGATTTTTATGAAGCACTGTCTTTATGTACCTTTAAGAAAGAACATGCTGTTAACAAAATCAAGGCATGCCATCAATTGTAAGATGCATCCTGATTTCAGATATGTTAAAATGCAAAAAGCAAAACAATGGGCTTTCTTTCTCTCCAATGTGCTTCTTAGAATCGATACAATCTGGGTCAGGACTTGATTAGAGTCCACTCTCCCTCTGACTGAGCTACTTATGTTTTTTTAAAATAGCCAGGTAAGCAGGACAATTTCCTTTCGGCCCATCCCCGGCTCTCAGCTTCCTTCTTATCCCTGCTAGGTAAGCATTTTGAACTTGAAAAACACTTGACTAGACTCTCAAGGAGTCTGGATTGTTTAACCACAAAAGGTTTGGGCTTTTTATATCTAAAAATGCTGTAGGTTTCTTTTTTTTCTTTTTTCTTTTAATTTTATTTTTCAAAACTAAGAAATAGCTTTTAAGGTCAAAATGGTCACAGCATACAGCTTCGTTTGGACAGTTTCTTAAGTTATAAAGGTGACACCTTTTCTCTGTAGCGTTCAGGAACATCCTTCAGTAAGAAGAGTAACATGGAGAAGTGGCCAGGGAAGGGAAAAGGCAGGAGTTTAAAGGTAACTGTCTCAGGTTCTTATCTTGCAGCTTTGCCTTCTCCAGGATCTTTCTGCCAGTTTCTGACAGAATTCCTGAAGATTTCCAGAGATGAAGAACTCAGAAGGGAGCCTGTTTATTTTTGAAATGTCAGGGCTATTGTGTTTCTTTTTAAACACATTATGCAATCCATTTGTTTATTTTTTGAAATTAGAATAAACACAGGTTAATTTATCTTGTTATGACATTTATCAATTCATATTGGTTTTGCTTCTCTAGAATTTCCCAGCCATACAAGTCTTTCTCACCCATTGTCTCCTATCTCCTCTGAGACTTGTAGGAAATGTCCGGTACCTATATAAGACGTGAAGTTAAATAGACCTGCAGTCTACTCACTGCTTGACCTTGGGTAACTTACTCATTTTCCTCATCTTTAAAATAGGGAGAATAAAGAGTTTTGTGAGGTGGGGGAAGATAGAAGAGGTTATAGAGGGTGTAAATGGTGATGGAAGGAGACTTGACTTGGGGTGCTGAACGCACAATACAATATACAGATGATGTGTTATAGAATTGTACACCTGAAACCTACACAATTTTATTAACCAATTTCACCCAATAAATTCAATAACAAAGGGGGAAAAAAGAGTTCTGTGATAATTAAGTTAGTTTATCTTATAGAGTTTTGTTAGAATTTAATTAGTTGTTGCATATAATACCCTTAGTACAATGCCAGGCAAATAGTAAGTGCTTAATAAATGTTAGTTTTCTTAGTTACTGTTCTGGTAGGCTTCTTTTACTACTCCCTACCTCCCAAACTCAAGTAAAATAAAAAATATCTTAATCCCTTTTTACTTCATAATTTCTGTGAATGGCACTAGTGAGTGTTCCAATTTCATAATTTTAAAATCCTGATATCATTTTTTTCTTCAACCTTTCCCTTGATTTCAATGTCCAATCAGTTATCAGAGCTTCCACCTCCCCCTTCCTCTAATTCTCACAACCTCTCGTTTTGACAGTTATAAAAATCTATACCTGGTTTTCTTGGCTCCAGCCTTCTAGATCAGTCTGGTGGGAAAAGCAGTCACTTCAACTGTAGCCTCACTTGGGTTTGCATTCTGATTCCACTACTTACAGGAGTGGGTGGGCAAGTTATTGAACCATTTTAGACTTAGTTTCAGTATTGGTAAAATGGGAATCTGCCTTTTTCAAAGTGATGGTTGGGTAATGAGGTAGGATTAGGAGATGAATGATGTCTGTGGAGATCGGGCACACCTGAGGCGTTCATTAAATGCCAGATCCCTTCCCCCACCCCTCCAGTTCATTCTGTTTGGTGATCCCATGAATTCCTGAAACCACTGTTCTAATTACGTGGTATCTTGCTTTAAAATCCTCTGTGACCCCCCACTTCCCACTAAGGCGTGTGTCATGTCTTCTGACACACGTGTAACATGGAACAAAGGTTCTAGAGCCAGGCTGCATGTGCGTGAATACTCCCTACTAACCTGGGACAAGTTTCATAACCTCTCTTCCTCAGTTTCCTCATTTGTAGAATGGTAGTGGTAATAATAGCACCTACTTTGTAGGGTTGTAATTATCCCATGCCCTCCTTGATGTCACACTGGCACTTCTCTCATTACTCATCTTTAGTACTCATAGATTCCCAGCGAGCCAGGCAGTTTATTCTCCCAAATCTGTCCCTCACTTCTTTTTAAAAAAATGTTATTGATTTGAGGGGGGAAAAGGGAGGAGATAGAGAGAGAGAGACATCGATTTGTTGTTCCACTTATTTATGCATTCTTTGGTTGATTCTTGTATGTGCCCTGACCAGAGATCCAACCGACAACCTTGGCATATCGGGTCGATACTCAAACCAACTGAGGTATCTGGCCATGGCCTGTCCCTCATTTCTGTCTCCCCTTGTACAGGGTTTACTCCTTTGGTGAATAGGAACTTCTTCACCTGTACCCAGGCTTCCCAACCTGTGTGTGGGGCAGGTACCAAACCTGCCCTGCTGAAAACAGACTGTGTAGTCATTCTGAGGTATTTAGGGATGAGAAACCCATAAGTGGTCATTGTGTGTGCCAATAGCCTTCTTTATGGAGGTCTCTACTGCTGCTGTCTTCCCAGATTATTTCCTCTGTTAACTTTCCTTGGTGATTGTGAGTTTAGAGTTTGCCCCCCAAAATCTTGACTGTTTCCATGCTTCATGTCAGATTAAAAGCCTCTCAGCCCCTGGTTCTAGCTTTCTCTGGGGAGGAGGGGGGCGCATGTCTTACCCTAGGTGACGTCTATCAAACTCTTAGAATTGCTATTGACCTGTCTCATTGGACAGTAAGCTCTGTGAGGGCAAGCAAAGTACCTGTCTTGTTTGTCTCTGCCTCCCAACTCATAGCAAAGTGTCTGACACATAATAGACACTCAGTAGATATATATTGGGTGGATGGGTGGGTGGGTGGATGGATGGATGGATGGATGGATGGAAGGAAGGAAGTACTTTCTTCTCTGCCTAGGGAGGAAACCACTTCCAGCAAGAATATAGTTCAATGCTTAGAATACTCGGGCTACTGAGGTGTTTGTTTGTTTTTTTTCTGTTGCTGATAAAGCTGTGAGAAGTTAGTCATTAGCATTTATGAGTGATACCTTAATAATGTCAACTTTTACAGGTACTTGGACTGAATTCAGATTTACTTCCCTAGTGTAGTTTTAATTTTTAGTATGCATTATTTGCTTTGTATGTCTTCCTTACATAGCAGAGTGCTTTCCTAGAAATGGTGAAAATGAGTTGCTAATGAACCCAGACCTCCCACAGATCCTCTGCGAAGTCTGCTAGGGGAAGCAAGAAAACCAGTATCCAGCCCATACATGATGAAATGAATTTTGTTATTGAAACACCAATTAAAATTGGCCAAAAGTGATCAGAAATAAAGTAGGCAGGACACATGTGAAAAAGCAGATGTGATCATTTAGTCTTAATGTCGGAATTTTTTCTGGATTTTATTCATTTCCATGTCCTTTTTATTTCTTTCTCTTCCTCTCTATAATGCTGCTGGAAAGAGAATGCTGCCCACAGATTTCTTTGGCAGACGTGGGTATAAGTTAATTAGCATTTTGGCCTCCAGTCTGGAGAGCAGACCCTGTTCTCTTTGTAATGGGTGCCATCAGGGAAGCTTTTCAAAGCGGAGGGGAAAATGGCACCCACTCCACTGTCAAGGATTTTTATGAGGGTCAAGTAGTGTTGGCAAGAACGAAGGCCAGAATGACTTGGCTGCCGGAAAGAATGCCACAGCCCTTGTGACAGGTTAGATTTCCCATAAACCTGAACTCACTAAATTCTTAAGATGGTGAGAGATTGTTGCACTCTGGCCTAAGAATTTCTTGTACTGTATACCACTTTTTTCTTCGTGTGTGTGTGTGTGTGTGTGTGTGTGTGTGTGTGTGTAGTTTGGATAGTTTGACAGAACTCTCCTGCTGTCCGTGCCCCTTCTCAGAATTATCCTAAGCCAAATCGCCCTGGTGCTCCTTGGCCCACCGTGCATCAACACACAAAATATTCTCTGGCGTCCGCAAAGTGTTCCAAAAATGTGTCTAAGTAACCGATGAGACATGGCTTATTTGCCCTGGGAAAGACTGATTTAATGTTCAAGTTCCACGCTGTGTTGAGTTTTTATGCTCAGCCTCAACCGAATATTAACATCACTCTTGATCTAAGGGGGCTGCTTTTGTTACTGGTATTGGCAGTTGCGCCGACAGGAGCGTTCTTTACAGAGGCAGCGGATTCAAGGAGGTTACGTGCAGTGTGAACTCAATCTTCCTAACAGCCGATGAACTACTAATTATCACCCACATCGTACCAATGAGGAAACTGAGGCACAGTTAGGTAACGTGTCAGATAGTTTTCTTGGGAGGTCAGGACTAGACCTATTCTAAGGTCCCTTTCAACCCCTACAGATTGAAATTCTTATTTGGATGGAGATCCTGAAGGTGAGAGAGAGAGAAAGACACAGAGAGACAGAGTGAAAGGAGTAGAGTAGTTAAGACACCTTTTAGAGAATTGTACACTTTAAACCTATATAGTTTTATTAACTAATGTCACCCCACCAAAGTCAATTAAAAATTAAAGATAATAAAAATAAATAAAAATGAGGCTCAGTCCAATGGAAAAAAAAAAAGACCTTTGGGGCTGCCATGTAACGTCCTGGGATGCCTCAGCATCCAAGGCAGCGGAGGGAGGAGCTAGATGCCCTGGGAGTTCAAGTAAGGAGACATTGGGCCTTCTCTCCAGATCACAGGTTGCTAACTAGTGCCCTCCTAGGCTTCATGACGCCTGGAGATGTATTCATTTGGCCCAAACATTTAAAAACGTGAGCCAGCATTTAAAAACCAAAAGATTTCACATGAAAATCCGGATTGGTACTTATCTGGAAAAATCAGACCTGGCCACACTGAGTCTTTGTTTTCTGTGGTAACAATTGGCTAAAGCTCTGCAGTGACTGCTCCCTTCTTCATCCTCTTCCCCTTTCTCCTGCCCTCCCTCTTCCTCCTGCCCTCCCCCTTCTTTATCCTTCCCCTTCCTGGGACCCTCTCCCTCCAGGCAGCCCTGGTTCCCCAGTGCCTGAGTCATTCCTTTATCATCTTCCTGACCCTGCAGGCATTTGTCCTGTAACCTCTACAGGACATTTGGGGCCAGGTAATTGTGTTGTCAGGGGTTACCCTGTGCGGTGGAGGATGTTGAGCAACATCCCATGTTTCTACCCTGTAGATGCCAATAGTATCCCCTCCTCAGTGTGACAAACCAAAATGAATCTAGACTTTGCCAAATGCCCCCTGGGGAGTAACCCCTCCTTCCCATGAGAACAGGGGGAGTGTAATTAATGAGCCTAAACCACCGACAACTCACGCTCTCCGCCTCTCTATTATTTTTCTGGGCACAAGAATCTGACTGGCCTGCCTTGGGTCAGGGGTCTTCTGTGGCCAGGGGGCAAGGTGGCATTCACCCTCATGCCTGCCGCCTCCTTCAGAAAGGGAAGCAGGGCAGGAGACCCAGTCGGTATCCATCATAAGATCAGAAAGAGGGATGCAAGAGATACGATGTGACAACAAAACAGAGTCCAAGAATCACGCTCAATAGTATGACCATCTTAACTTTCCAAAGGATGGTCTTTGTGTCTATTTCCTCGCTTTGCTCTCCCCACGTGCTGTGAAACAGTTGAGGCACGGAGTTGCCTTTGTCATTCTGTAGATGAGGGAAGTGGAGTACAGAGAGAAATTTAAACATAGCAACTAGAGAAAGGACTGGAACCCCGCTCTCTGGTGCCGATGTTGCCCCTCTGGTTACCCGTGAAATGGGAGCCCTTGGTCACACACCACCCTGGACACTGGGGAGATGGGGAGAAAAGAAAGCCAAGCCAGCCGGCATCAGACCCACCGCCTGAACTCATGGACGACGCAGTCACTCCTGTTTGCAGAGCAGGTTTAACTGGCAGGAGGCCACCCCGTCTAACTCCTGCTCCAGTCCGTCTGGGTGTAACCCAGCCATTACGGGCTCTCTCGGGTTACGAATGCACAGGAACAATTAAGTCATTCTCATAATTTCATGTGGTACAGAAAGTCCCGAGCCAAAAATACCATCCTTGGTTCCTACTTTTAGACTTCCAGGGAAACTTCCCCCTGCTCCTCTCCCCACAGTCCACTTTGATTCCTTCTGCTCTGCTCGTCTTGAATGCCTTGGCCAGACGCAGAGTCCTGGTTTACGTAACGAGGAGCTGCAGACCCAACACGAGTCAAAATAAACCCAGCCTTCATTTGGCACAGGAGTGGGGCAAGTAGGAAAAGTCAGAGGTTCTCAGATACAGAAACTTAAAATGCAAAGAGTGTGCCGATCTTATCTCTGGTGGGTGGAAATATGAGAACTGGCCACCAAATCACAAAAAGATGATGGTGTGACTAGGGAAGTTGTTGGCTCTACACTCCTCTTGTTATTTCTGGGCCCTGGGTAACCACAGTTAAATCGCTTTCTTTATCTTCAGCATATGGAATTTCTTGTTCCGTAGAACTGTGTATCAGACCTGTGTTGCAGCCTTAAATGATTAATTTTTCCGGCTCTTTCTCAGATGGAGACGACCAGTTACTTCCTGGCAGTCAGAGGGCTGAGCTGGTCCTTGTGCACACACATACATATTCACGTGTGCACACCGTGTCTCTGCCCTGGCCCTGGCACATGTCACTGGACCTCCATTTAAGTTATATTTGGAACTCAATGAAATGATTTCTAATTGGAGGTGATTTTAAAGTTTCTTCTGTAGGAATAGATAGTATAAACTTACTTATAACATCTCTTCTCCCTAGAGCTGTGGTTCTCAAAAAACATTAGCCTGCTTCAGATTCACCTGGAGAATTTGTGAGAACAGATGGCTGCTCCCATCCCACCCCCACCCCCAGAGCATCTCCTCCAGTAGGTCTGGGTGGGGTCACGACTTTGCATTTCTAACAAGTTTCTGATGTTGCTGGTCTGGGGGCCCCTGGACTAATCAAACACTAGGCCAATAAAGACTGGTGCTCTCAACACCGGGGTCCCCGGCAGTGGTGGGGATGCTCCTTCTGCTGCTGCGCCTCCCTTCGTGTGGCTCTGGAAAGCCTTCCTCTTCCTGGTGGCCCACTCAGTCTTTTTCGTCTCCAGGCCCAGCCCAAGTTCCCATTCCTCCACAGACCCTTTCCAGATTGTTCCGGCGCACACGGGTCGCTTCCCTTCTCTGAACTCTTCCAGTTTTTACATTGAGCCCTAGAATTGAATCTGCGGCTTTTTATCGTGTGCACGTTGCGTGCCAGTCCTTTCCCCAAGGAGACTGAACGGAGTTGATGAGTGAACCTGGCATGCCTCACATACTCTTCTGTGTGTCCCTGCAGCTAGCACAGGGCTAAGCACCTGGTACATAACTCGATGATTTGTTGACTGATGAAGATTCAAAGGGAATTCAGAGAGGAAACAGAACCCTGCGTATACCACCAGCTGATACACCAGATTATGCTGCTGATATGGTAAGCCCCTGGGATTTTTGTGCCCAGGGCCACAGATCCTTCTGCCTGCGTCAGCATTGCCTGGACTTTGTCTTCCAGAGAAAGGAAGTCATGGGCTTGCTCAGTACAGTGGATACCCAGGCCCAATCTCAGGGTTGCCATGGCCATGCCTGCTGTCCACTGTGAACGAGAATTGCTCGCTGGACTCCAGAGCAGTGTGATGGCTGGAGGTCAGCATGCAAGGAGGGAAGGGGAGAGGAGGGGGAGGATGGCGATTAGGCTGGAAAGGTAGGTTGGGTCAGACTATGAAGGCCTTAGGGATTTGGACTTTATCCTATAGAATATAGAGGGTTTTTAAAAGGGGGGAATAGCCATGATGTTTGTTCTTTAGAACCATAATTCTGGAAGCCACTGGCTTCTTGTGGGGTAGGTATAAAACTAGCAGGGGCAAACTTGTAGAGAGTTCCACCTCGAAGCCTTCTTTCTTGATGGCCAACTCTTCTCTTCTTTCTTTAGCTCCTATGTTAGTTGCCTGGGGCTGCCATAACAAACCACCCCTAACTAGGCTGGAAACAACAGAAATTTACTCTCTCACAGTTCTGGAGGCTCGACTCCAAAATTGGCGTCCAGGGGCCATGCTCTCTCGAAGGCTCTGGGAGAGAACTTCTCTTGGTTTCTGCTGTTGCCAGCAGTCCTGGGTGCTCCTTGTTTGTAGGCACACCACTCCAGTGTCTGCCTCCGTCATCTCCTGGCTTTCTCCCTGTGTCTCTCTGTCTCTTCTCCTTTTCTTGTAAGAACACCAGACATGTTGGATTAAGGCCCGCCCTGAAGACCTCATCTTAACCTGATTCCATCTACAAAAGGCCCTAGTTCCAAATAAAGTCACGTTTATAGGTAATGGGGGCTAGCACCTCAACATAGCTTCTTTGGGAGGGGAACAGAGTTCAACCCCTAACAGACACTTACTTTGCTGCACCTTCTTATTTTAGGGCTGAAGGAGGCAGGGAGCTGGCTGTCAGACCCCGCTGTTCAACTCACCTGTGTGATGTGCTATTGGGGAGGGTTAGGAAGCTGCCTTCTCCTCCAGCAATACTAGCAGCTCACTTATGTAATTACTAGAGGCCCGGTGCACGAATTCGGGTACCAGTGGGGTCCCTTGGCCTGGCCTGCAGGATCGGGCCAAAACTGGCTCTCCTACATCCCCTGAGGGGTCCTGGATTTCGAGAGGGCACAGGCCAGGCCAAGGGACCCCATCGGTGCACTATCGGGGCCAGGGAGGGATGCGGGAGGTTGGCCAGCTGGGGAGGGATCTCAGGGAAGGCTCCAGGGCTTGTCCAGCCCGTCTTGCTCAGTCCCAATCAGCCAGACCCCAGCAGCAAGCTAACCTACCGGTTGGAGTGTCTGCCCCCTGGTGGTCAGTGCACATCATAGTGAGCAGTTGAGCAGCCTTAGCGTATTGTTAGCATATTACGCTTTGATTGGTTGAACGGACAACCGAACACTTAGCATACTAGGCTTTTATTATATAGGATGAAGGGAGGGTACACAGGACCGAAGCAGTGGGAGGGGGGAGCACCAAAAAGACCAGTTAGGGTGCTAGTGCCAGTGAGAAAGAATGGGCCCTTAAGTGAGGCAGTGGCCTGGAGGAGAAGGAGGGAGGAATGGAGTTGAGGAACAGGTCTGAGGTGGAACCAATCAGATTGGATAGAGGGAGAGGAAGGCGTCAAGGGTAGTTCTTAGCCTATGGGAAAATGTGAGTGTGTGTGCCAGTATATAATAGCGATGAGTGTATTGTATATTTTGTGTGTGTGAACATAGAGCTTTTAGACAGCCTTCTTGTTGTCTCTCCCCAATTAACTTGAATTATGCTGTATTGTGTTGGAACAGAGAGTAATAAAGTGGAAATTATATGGAAGAAAGTGAGGAGCAACCTTGGGAATAAAGATGTTTTAAAAGGAAAAATGGGGGAAAAAACTCCCACAAATTTTGGCCCACAGCCTTCTCCCAAGGTTCTCTAAATGGGTGTCTTTGTCTAAGGGAGTGGCCAGCAGTAAACAATGTGGTTGGTGGATCTCTTCGGTAACCCTGCGTGCCCTGGATGCCCGTCAGTTCCAGGCCACCGTCTGTGCTTCTGGCTGACCACCAACGTACATTGCCAGGCCTCGGCATTGTCCGCATGACAGTCTCTACCCTTCCGCAGCTTTTGCATCTGTTATCTCACTTTCACAACCTGGGAACAAGGGGAAGCCCCCTGACAGGTCAGAAGAACCGAATTCAAGTCCTGTTTTTATTTTCTGCTTGTTTTTCAGAGTGGTGGGCATTAGTGTTTGGACAAGATTCTTAACTTCTCAAAGCTCCACTTTCTCAATAGTAGGGGACCACTAATACCATGCTTATAGGATTATTGTGAAGCTAAACATCAGTTAGCGTATGGAAAGTGCCTGGCTCAGAGCTAGTGCATCATACGTACGGGGTGGGGCAAAAGGAGGTTTACAGTTGTTTGTATAGAAAATAATACAATAAATAATAATAGACGAATAAACTCTGTTTCCCATACTCACCACTGTAAACCTACTTAATAAAAAAAAGGGTGAGATGTGGGAAAACGATATAGGGTTGAGCCTCGGACTGACATGCTGGCAAAG
>NW_005355159.1:5931885-5949607 GCF_000412655.1 Myotis brandtii
AGGCTTGACCTTATAACACTCCCCAGATCTTACCTGGGAAGCTAATGGGCTGAGGGAAGTGCAGGGAGTGTAAACATGATCAAAACAGGTGAAACTCACAAGAACTGTAACTATGGTAACCACTGCATTGTTTACCTCAGACTATAAAAGGTCGGTGCGGACTGAGCACGGGTGGAAGTCCTTCCTCTTGAGTTGGACTTACCCGCCTGGTCCCCCAATATTTCCAAATTATCTCTTGTCTTTTCTATTTCATTTGTGTGCGGCTCCTCTTCCAGATATTGAACCCTGAACCACGCAGGACGTAGAGGGAAACATTTTACGACACTACTTTTGCCCCCACCCTGTATTTTATTCCCTTCTCTTCCTTGCTCCCCTCCCCCCTTCAATTTTCTTTTTCTTTCTTCTTCCAGGTTTTCTGACTCTTAGGACTCTTTCTGCTATTTGATTCCTCTGGAAATGAAACATACTAGTAAATAAAAATAAATTTAAAAAATAATAAGTAAGTTATAACTTGCTGTAGAGGATCTGTTTTAAACACTTCGGAACCCATCATAAATTGCTTACTCACGCAAAGGGCTCGATCAGGGCGAGATGGGGGGAAGGTGAGGAGGAAGTGTCAGAATTATAATTTGGATTCATGTAGATCAAGTTTGAGAGCCAGAATCTGGTTCTCGCTCCGTCCGTTTCCCACACTGGCCGGTCACACTCCTGCCAGCTGTCTTTCCAATAAAGACCAACTCTGCTGAGCCTCCTTCTCCGGGACCTGGGGTGCTGATGCGCGGCTGGCAGACCTGGTTGGCGAACCTGGGCTCTGGTGCCACCCGAGACGCTGGAGAGGGGCCACTGTCCAGGTCAGCCCACAGCTCCCCTGGGTGATGGCCACTTGGACTTGGTTTCACTCTGAAGTTGGAGAGCAGTGTCCTACATTTCCAGCTAACTAAAGCTGGGCCGAGGATCCGGTCAGGCCTGCCTCCTCGGCCTTCTGTCCCTGTGCCAGGAAGGCCTTCCCGGGCCCCTCTGTACCTACTCACTTCCTGCCCTCAAACCCCTGACCAGAAGTGTCACTTGCAAGGGCTTCCCACAGAAATGTTAGCCTGGGGTGCAGAGATAACAGGCCCCAGAAGGCTTACTGCAACCTTGCTGGGAAGGCAGAAACCAGGAATATCGCCCAAAGGGCCGTTTTTGCAGGGTTTTGTAAATAAATGGCACCATGCACAAGTGACTCACCCTCTCAGAACTTCTAGCTCCTGTTTGTCAATTACTAACAGCCAGCCTGACTATGAGAACCCTGAGATGATGATTATGAAAGCACTTTGGCAAATTGCAGATGGCTTTACAAATGCAAGGGATATGATGAATCAATGGTGAAAAAAATCCTTTGAGACCTTTACAAACAAAGGCATTTTTATATTTAAACTCTTGGCGCTCACAAATTTGTCATTTGAGTTGTTGCCAACCTGTGGAGTCCCTTAGCAATTTACAGTTTAGCTGAGATATATCTTTGCGTCCATCCATGAACATGAATATCTCACATGGGATGAGAAGTGAATAAAAGAGGTGGTAGAGGTTGCAATGTGATTACATTACAGAGTCTTTAAAGGCTCATTAAAGCAGACATTTGTTCAGTATCTTTTATGACCCTATTAGGAGGCTCTGGCATGGTGGGAAAGAGTGAGACAGAAATGCAGAAATCAGAAGTATACTCTATAATTGAGTAAACCATAAATACACTCATAAAACAGTTAGTGAGCATAGCAGTATGCAACAGTGTTGTAAACAGATTCCTCGCTGTGCTGTGCATTCCTGGGACGAGGGGAGGACTAAAATGCAAAGCAAAGGGATTCGAGTCGGGATAGATTTGTGAGAGCTTGGTGCCATAGAGCAACTCCAGGGGTTACATTTCATTTTATCCCATTTAGATGGAAAAAGTTTCCACCTGAGGATATGATGAGTGTGTTTTATTGATTGTGACTGTGGTTTGAGTGTTTATTTCTCTCCCACTTCATGTTCTGGCTGTAGACAGTGCAAGGCTGGTGTGGAGCTCTGCAGTTGCCCGGGGTGCAGGCTGCTTCCCATTTTCTCTCTGCCACCCTCAGGGCGTGGCCCTGGTGTTTATGGACCCACGCAGCACTCTGGCCACCACTTGCCAGTTTTGATCCAGGGAGGGGTAAATGGGACCACACCCTCTCCCTCCCTTTATGACGTCCAAGGACAGGCACACACCCCTTCCACCTACATCACCGGGCCACACCTCGCTGCACAGGTCTCCAGAATGAAGTCTTTATTCGGAGTAGCCCTGTGCCCACTAAAAGCCAGAGATTGCGTTATTCAAGGAAGGAAGCACGACCTTGGGGAACACCGCACAGGTGCTGTCTCAATTCAGCCCCCCCATCTGCCCACAGGCCGGCCGATCTTCAGACGGAGGAAATGGGAAGGAGGAAGGGACAAGTCCTTGCAAGAAGATTGTGACTCAGAGCTTATCACATCTGCTAGGGAGTTCTTGGGATAGTTTAGCTGATTGTATTTTTGGTTTCACTAAGTAAAGGTGTCATTTCAATCAAATTATATTGAATGATCTTCCTGACTTTCTGTTCGTGAGGAAGGCTACTCAGAGGCAGTTGTTGGAGAAAGAAAGAAGCAAGCCCTGGCCTCCTGGGCTGACACAGTGAGGCCTTCGCGTTGCAGGAAGTCGGGCTGGCTCACAGCGAGGTCCTGTCCTCCTGTTAGGCATGAGCACGCTCAGCCAACACCCGCCTCGGACCAGGGCCCTCTGAAACCATGGTCCAGTGAGACCAGGCAGGGCCGCTGCATACGTTGTCTAAGCAGACAATAACAAGGCTCCCGTACAACCCCCACAAACGCCTGGCAAACATCCTCTCCCCCAGCTGCTAGGAGTGACCACTTCTTTACCATTCTCCGCGCCCTCTGTGCTAGTTGGCTCTCCTGGAGAGAACACTCATTGAAATACCCATCATACGACTACCCACGTTCTGACACTACCCAACCTAGAGCAAACCCCTGCTGCCTGACACCTCCCCAAATCCACCCAACGAAGCCCAGATCCTGTAATAGGTCCCCATACCCTCGTACTGTGGGGGCCCCACGTTTCCCAGGTGCACGCTCTCCCTCATGCAATGAATAACGAACCCAACTTGCGCAGCTGCCGGTGTATTCCCTGTGGCTTTGGCTGGAAGACATAGGCATGTTGTGTGTGTCCTGTATACAAGGGGTCCCCTAAATTCAGGAAAGCTAGGTTCACTTCAGAGAGGCCTCACTGCAACTTTGGGTCAATTTCTTAACTGCTGAAAGCTTCGTTTCCTGATCTGTACGTCAAGAGTGGTCAGATCCACTTCGCAACAAGGTGAAGATCAGATAAAGCATGCATGTGAGAGTGCTTCTTAAAACTGCAAAGCCCTGACACAGCTGAGGCAGTCAGTTTTGATTGTGACAGGAAAAGTAATGGCATTCCATTTTTCCAAGGGTTGATTTGAGCTGAGGTCAGTGAATAGCTCAAGTTATAGCTTCATTGCTATCAGTAAGTAATTTTTCATCCATTGCCTCCCCCCAATCCAGTCCCCCTTACTTGTACTTGGGAAGGAACTCTAAACCCAAAGCCTGATTCCTGGGCATTTCTACCTACACCAGGGTAGTTTCTTAAAAAGAAGTTATCCTGGAAAGAATATACAACATTCGCGTGAATAGAGAAAACAAGAAAGGCAAAGGTCACATCGTGACTTACTTTGTGCCTCCCTAAATAGTGAGAAGACAGCCCTTCGCCCTCGCAGCCCCTGGAACGTTCTCCGTGGGCTTCAGCCTGAAGGAAACTCTACGACCAAGGCAGAGTTCAGCCCCAGTTACTTCTCAGTGTCATCGTCACCCCAGTTTTGTGACGAGATGAAAAAGGCTGTACCTGAAGAGGAGGAAGTGGAGTAAGAATCCAGCTCTGCCTTTGGCTTTATAAGTGACCTTGGCCAAGGACCTGACTGTCCCTCTCCTCATTTAGAAAGTGGAGATAGGGTGGCTGCCTTGTCACTACCTCAGTGGCCACTCCTAGGGATTCCGGGAAAAGAGCAGCGATTTCCCTGCCCACGTGGCACTCATGGTGTAGTCAGAATCAGCTGCCAGTATGCCTAATTGATGTCAGGACAGCAAGTCAAACCCAGCGATCGGGATGGGTCCCAGGTACTGCACGGTTTTCTTACCGTTTCTGTGAGTTTGGCTGTGACACTCTCTTCCTGGGTGAGGAAAGGAGACCCAGTGGCCTGCAGTGGCTGCTGTGGGCATCACGAAGGGGGGCTGACTCGGAGCCCTGGCCTTTTCCAGCCCAGCACACTGCCCACCCTCTTGCTTCTCAGCATTCTTTCACAGCAGGTTGCCATGTCAAGATGATGGATAAATTTCTGTTGATGATAAAGAAATTATATTTTGGGTTGGCTTTCTCTCCAGACACTTAGGAAAGTGCCTCGGTGATCTGGACATGCCCCCAAGTCTTCCGTCTGTAGCTAGCTGATCTCCCCATTGCCATGCTGGTTTCTGTTAGCTTCGAGGTGTACTGTTTCTAACCTTGTCTTGTGTCACCTTTCCTCACACCTGATGCTCAGCCTGCCCAGGACTTCACTGGGGTTTTAGCCAGATCCCATCCTCTCTCGTTACCTCCAACAGAGGTTTTGTCTCTGCCAGGTGGTGGACAAGTTCACCTTTATGTAGGTATTCTCCTTGCAATTTGGGAGGAACAGATTTGAGGATGGGGAAGGTAAGTTCTGTGAAGTGTATCATACTTAGTGCGAGGGCATAAATTTATAAACTAATAGCATCCCTGATTCACTCTTGACATTATCAAAACACCTCGTTGATATGGCACCAGGAGGTGTACAAAGGGCTTCCTCATTCTTTATCTCATTGGTCCCTCGCTAACAACCCCGAGAGGCTGGAAACCAGGGTGGCTGTAAATCCCCCAGGCCACCCAGACAGTAAGTGGCCGAAGAGGACACTGGAGTCTGTTCTTCAGGTTCCACTCCTGGGCCTTTGCTCTCTGCCAGGTCCCGGCAGACATGGGCTTGGTGACAATAAAGTTGGCTCAAGTACTGAGAGTGGCTGTGACTCACTTTATCCCTCCCAGTGTCCAAGAGAATCTTCTCAGTGGTAAATTACAGCCTCTGGCCTTAGCCCCGAGACACTGCTGATGGTCCAAAATGCTTGCTCTGACCATGGGGCTCCTGCTGACCGGGCTGTGAGGGGGCTGAGTGCCTCACAAAGGGAGGCTAGCTCTCAGGATTGCGGCCCCCCCTGGGGTACATTTCCTAGCAGTGAGGACATTTCCGAGGAAAGAAGGTGAACTCTGGAGACTACAAGTTCCCATAATATAAATGGGGGGTTTATCTATTTTGAAGTACTTAGATATAAATACACATTCTGATCCGGAGTCCACATTTCCTGGGCTGTGGGCACATTAAGTAATGTAGGTCATTAACTAAGGAGACATTTCAAACAAATCCTGAGGATTCATAGGCTGTCACTGCTAAAATAAAATTAAAAGGGGGCGGGGTATAAAATAAGCCTGCTCAAAGAGTTTGTTATTTCTGTTACTCTTGTTATGACTGTGATTTTATCATTTGGGTATTCTCTGAGAGCGAGGCTACGATCCCTTCAGGAAAGCCTGCCAAAATTCTTCATACCCATACCTCCAATCAAAGAGGGTCATTTTTGGAATGTGTTCTCTCTCTCTCTCTCTCTCTCTAACATATTTTAAGTAGTTATTTTTAGTTGCATTTTTAAAACACACAGAAATGCACGTATTCCTGGAATGTCTTTCTACGTTGGAATCCTGAAAGGTGTCTAGCTAGAAGGCGATGACAGGTTTCTAGATTGCATTCCTGCTCATTGTCTTCAACCAGTGTTCCTTTGTGTCACGTGACCCACTTCCAGATTTCAAAAGTTGTGACAGCATCAGGGGTAGATTCACTTCCTCCCGTGATTCAGTCTGAGAGCGAGGGGGTGCGTGGGAGGGCGGGTGGCTGAGAATGGTGGTGGAGACTGTTAAATTGTTCCAGTGCTTTCGGTGGTATCTTCTGTCATGAAGACTTGGGGAAGGGCATGGCCTTCCGCGTGGACCCGTAGGCAGAGCCTTGGGAACAGGAAAGCCCAGTCCACCCTCAGCCTTTAGCCAAGGACCGGTTTTGTCGGACCTGCAGGTTGGGAAGAGCTGCCCTAGATTTTCATCTAGAAGCGATTCAGGAGGACCCAGACACAGGCATTTAACACTTAGCCCTTTACCTGGTGATAAATTATAGAGCAGCTAACTGGTCTGTAGCAAACAGTTGCTCAGATGCCCTTGCAGTTTCTCAGTGGCAGCAAAGTCTGATCGAGATCTTACATCACATGAACGATTCAGGGGCCCCAGTTAGGATCTGTAAAACCTGGGGGAGGTGGTGTCATGTGCCTCACACCAAATTTCTGAGTCTCACAGCTGGGCATCGAGATTTTTTTAAAAGGCAACGTTTGAAATAGGGGAAAAACTTGTTGGTTTTTGTGGGGGTTTTTTGAAAAAATGTAACCAACTTAATTTAAATGTAATGAGTGATGATTAGAGCTGATCATTGCCTACCAGAGCTTGGGCTGGTCTTTCTAAAATGAAATTACCTACAGAGTTATTAAAATGGGGGATGGGGGGTTAGAATTCAGTGGTGCGTGAAGATCGATACTTGTGTGAACACAGGTCTTCTCAGCTTACCTGGCAGCCAGGGGTAACATTTCACAATTCCGTGTGAACAGCATCGCATTCTTTGTTCAGGAAGTCACCAGCCCATTCAGCATTTTTATACATGAAAGAATTGAATCTTATGTCCACAGAATTCATTCTTCACACTGGGACTACAACTGCAGGCTGAAGTGATTAATTTGTAAACCTTTGTATCTTTTTTTTTTTTTTAAATCATTCTATCCCCAGGGCCTGGCACAGTACCTGCACAGGTTTTGTTGACTGGGTTAAACGATTGAATGGGGGAATGACTGAATATGTGAAAAACATAGGATGTGGTCAGGAAAAGACCACAAGAGCACAGTTGTTATTAAAAGAATGCCATCCCCGAAATTACTATTATTGATGCCAACTCCTGCTTATGTTTATGAATCCCTGGGAATTTTGGAGTACACTGCCAATACTTTCTGCCTCATTACTCTAGTTAGAAGAAGGAAAACGAATCTTAAATGTAAACTCTTTACTTTAAAAGTGTAAAACTTTCATTTTTCCAGCAATAGCTATTGAAATCACTACCCCACACACCTTCCAGGAGTGGCTCCGGGTTTGTAACATGTGGGTAATGTAGGCGGGGCCCGAGAGCCTGGTCTGCAGATCAGCTCACTGGTCTCCATTTCTGTGATGTTTGCTGTAGAGACAGTTTGGGGTCTTCCCACAGTTTTGTCCCAGCCTCCCTGGGTGTGGAAGTGGCCATCCTACTGGTGGTCCTTGTATAAGAAAGTCTCTGAGGTCATATTTCCACGCAGTAGTTTTTAGCATAACGACAATGTTGGACGACTCTCCGCTGTGGGAACAAGAATGGCTGGGATCTAAGGTTGGACAAGAGGTCTTCCCTCTCTGTGGCCCAGAACAGTTGTTGGCAAACTCTTTGAACTGACTGGTTGGACTTCATCCTTTTCACTCACATTGTCCGTAACCCCCAAAACTCTTGTCCCCATCTGGCTTCAGCTCTCCGGCCCCAAAGCACTTCCACCTTGTAAGTAGACACTCATTCAACAGCACTGGAGCTAAAGAAGAGATGAGGAACAGGGTGCGGTGGGGATGAGGCTCATAGCACACGGCCAAAGGGAACCAGAGATGAACATCCCACACATGAGAGCTTTGCATATGGACAGCCCTGATCCCCTTGTCTACCTCTTTCCACGGTGCTGACTGGGCCATGAGCAAGCACCCTGACTCATACTTCTGGTTTTCAGTTCAGCTTCTAGGAATGCATTATTTCACACCCCTGGAGGTGGAAGTAGGTGTCACATGAGGGGCGCAGCCACCCAGCAACTTCAGCCTGTCTGGAACCCGCAGGTGTGGAAACCAGCTACCAGGTCTCTGAGAGGCCCACATAGATGTTCCACAGCCCATGTCTGATACATAGTTTCTGAGAGTAGCACATTCTCCCTGGATGCCAAGTACCTGGGCTTTACATTTTATTTTATTTTTTGGTTATTTATTTATTTGTTTATTTATTTATACTTGACAGGTATACTTTCTTTTCTTTTTTAATATATTTTTTATTTATTTCAGAGAGGGAGGGAGAGGTAGGAACATCAATAATGAGAGAGAAACATTGATCAACTGCCTCCTGCACGGTCCCCACTGGGGATCAAGCCTGAAACCCTGGCAGGTGCCCCGACCGGGAATCGAACCTTAACCTCCTGGTTCACAGGCCGATGCTCCACCACTGAGTCACATCAGCTGGGTTGGACTTTACATTTTAATTCTGTCACAGTTTGATGAGGAACAAGATATTTACATAGTCCCAAAGTATCTCCCCACGAACTGCTTAGGACTTACAACAGGGAAAAAGTAGAAATTATGCAGTAGAGAAATGGGACAATACTTAACCAAGTGATAAAAATGAATATCACAACAAACACCATGTACCTCCAGATGTGATGATACCCTGAGAAGGACACAAAACCTCTTCTGGACTAGAATTGTAGCCAAGAAATGCAAAAGCTGAATCTAATTACGAGGAAATATCAGACAAATCCAAACTGAGGGAAATCTTGTGAAATAACTAGCCTGAATTTTTTAAAATGTCAACATCATAAAAGACAAAGGAAAGCTGAAGAGTTGTTAGAAATGAAAAGAGACTAAAGAAATATGAAAACTAAATGCAATAGGTGATACTGCACTCGGAAAAAAATCTTCTCAAAAGACATTATTGGGATAATTGATGAAATTGGAATTTGACTTGGATAAAAAGTATTAATGTTACATTTCCTGAAGTTGTTTATTCTGATTATATAAGAAGATTCCCTTCCTAGGAAATACACATTGATATATTCAGGAGTAAAAGGGCATGAGGTATACATTCTGTTTTCAAATGGTTTAGATAAGACACCAGAAAGAGAGATGGAGGGAGGGAAGGAGAGAAATGTGGCAAAGTATTACAAATTGGTGACAGGTATAAGAATTCTTTGCATACTTTTTGTAACTTTTCTGAGGTGTTGAAATTATTTCGAAATGAAAGGTTTAGTAAAAGGTCATCCTACAATCAAAAAACAAAATGAATAAAACCCTCAGTTGTCCCTCTACTGCAGTGGTTCTCAACCTTGGCTGCACATTAGAATCACCTGGGGGGCCTGCCCCGCGTCCAGCCCCCAATCACTGGTGAGGGTGACGTCGACCGAATGCTCCAAGACCAGTGGTTCTTGTGCCAGACTCGATCCGCAGGGTCAGCACCAACACTGGGGAAGCTGTGGGGCCAGGGAGACGTCCCAGCAGTGAGGACTGAGGGTGGGGGGTGGGGCCACAACATTATCAAAGAAACAGAATTTCTGGAGGATGAGGCCCAGAAATCAGGATTTTAAAAAGATTCCCAGGTGATTCTAATGTGCAGCCAAGGTTGAGAACCACTGCTCTACCGGAATGGGTCAGCAATCAGCTGAAAGGCCTGGAGAGAGACATCAGTCCCCTATCTGACCCTTAGCCTTACCCCTGAGTCAAATCATCCTGGGATGGGTGTGGACTCTGCCTGCAGAGAGCCCACCAGCAGGTCCCCACTCTCTTTCCAGGGCAGCAGGCCCGGGACCGCTGCTGCTCTCTCTGCCTCGGCCCCACAGAGCCAAGAATTCTCTCAGCTGCAGTCATGGTGGCCGCAGATTGAGGTCAGTAGGAAAACACATCTGCCTTGGGTTGTAATGTTGCACACACAGTGCGATGAGTGGACAGAAAAGAATGTCCCCCAGTGAAGGGACGGCCTGTGAACTCCGGGTCTGGTTCTGAATATCCTCACGATGCCCAGCACAGAAAACAGGAAACATCAGTTAAAATGGGAAGTTGCTGTGGGCTGAATTACTGTAATTCCTCATCTTACTGAGAAGCTGGCATGGCCTCAGGCCTCCATCCACAGCCTGACATCTGGGCTTCTCTCTGCCTGGGTAATTTTGCCCTTTCTTTACTTCAGGGCAGCGCATTGCCTCGCTGGGAGGCTTTCAGGCTGGAATTGCTACCTTTAAGGGCGCTTAGAAAGGGTGCTTTTAAAGAGCTGCTTGTTTCTTCCCTGTCTCTAGGTTAAAAGCAGTCTCGCTTGGTCTCTGGTTTCTAGGTGGGCGAGATCCAGCACACAGAGACTCGCAGCCCAGCAAGAAGTGGCATAGCCATTATGATGCTAGACGGGTCAACAGAGGACATTCCCCAACGCTGGAGAGCCAAACAGGAAGTTTGCTCTTCAGTCCTCCTCCATCCCCACCATTCCTTGGGGGTCCTCTAAACTGTGGGGGAAGTTTTGCCGGCTGCCCAACCTACAAAATAGAGATAATTATACCTGCTTCCTGCCTGCCTCACCGAGGTGCTTGAGGACTCACGTGGGACGCTAAACAGCTCAGTGGTGAGATGCTGGAAGCCATACCCCACTAAGAGGTGGTGTCATTTCTCTCACTGGATAGGGATCTGACTGACAGAGTTGGGCCCGTTCCCTTTGGAAAGAGGACAGTCTTTCTGCGTGACCTGGGCTGCACTCGGATGGGGATTCCATTTTGGCTGCCGATGCCCTGTCTCCACTGCTAAGTGCTCTCAGCCTTGCCCCCCTGGCCTTCCCTCGGCTGCCTCGATTTTCCCTACCTACCTATTCCGTCTGGTTTTTTCCTGCCTCCCCCATGAGAAAGTAAGCTTGGTGGAAGTAGGAGCCTTGTCTTTGTGGTCTGCGATTGTTACCCCCGCGCCTAGAACAGTGCTTGGCTCTAATAGGGGCATAACTATTGGGATGGATGGATGGATGGATGACATACTTCCCATCCTTAGTTTTCTTCCCTCCCACTTGGTCCCTATTCTGCACAGCCTCACTCAGACGCCTATGGCAACAACTTGTTAGTAGCCAATGGAGGACTCCCACATGGATGTTCCTGGCTCCTAAGTTCCTGAGCTCTAGATCCAAACACCCAATGCCTATGTGGAAAAGCTAAAGAAAGCTCAATGACGATTCTGGAACCCGAGCGTTTGCTTACTGGTGTTGGATCTGAGGGAAGTGATGTAACTCCTCTGGGCTTCCTCGTCCGTACAGCAGGGAGTAATAACAATACCAATCATAGAGGTTTGTTAGGACAATTGAATGAGTCAGTATATGTAAGGAGCTTAGAGAGTTGCTTGGTACATAGTGAGCCCTCAGCAGAGTTCATTAAACGGGGGCCTCATTCTAGCTTAGTGATCCGTCTGGTAAATCGGGGTGCTTGCCTGCTGCCTTATTTCCTGATGGAAAGAAGGAGCTCTCTGCTGGATCTTGACCTCTCTTCTTCCAGTGCAGTGCAGGCTTATTCTTGTGGCATTTGGACATGGCTATTCATGCCTCCCTTGCTCAGCTCCAGAAAAGTGGCCTTTCTAACCCTGCAAATGTGGTGGCTGAAACAGTTCATGGGCTGTGAGGCCTTTCCTTGGCCTGTAGACTCCCATTTGCCCACCACCCGCAAGCCATAGGAGACACACACACACACACACACACACACACACACACAGAATACAGGTTCACTTCTCAAGCTCTGGCTCTTGGAAAGTCAGTCCCTTCTTTGGCTGTGAGAGTGATTTAGGCAGCAGATAGTGGGTTATGCTCCGATAAGAAAAGACCCCCTAAATGGGTAGGCCCGTGCTCATTTTGCGGTCTTGTTTGTAACTATAGTAATGTCACAATGCAGTTGAGATTTTCATCACACTGGTCAGGAAATTCATAGTGAAGGTTACTACAGCAACCTTAACTCTGCTCTGGAAAGCACACCCCTTACAATGGGCCCTTTCAGAGACTGGCCTCGGAGCTGGGCAGTGATTCAGTCCATTCAGAACACAATGGGGCAGAACAGAATAGCGAGGAACTAAAACATTGTTTTCAGGCCTCCCACTGCCATCTGTGGCCTTGCACATTGTAGTCCATCCTTGTGCCCAGCTCTCGTTTTGTTTCTGCCGTAGCACACTGTAACTTCACAACACGCTTGCCGGCCAGTCCAAGTGCATTTCGTGGAAGTTTAAATAATGATCGCTCTATAGCACTGCACCGACTCACAGCCAGAGGTGCTACAGAAGCACCTTTAAGAAAAGGAGGTGCAGATTTTTGGTTTGGAGACGAGGGAAACACCAATTGGGTCTGTTTTAAAACATTTGAACCACTCTTCAAAACTGATAAATTGGCCTTGAAGGCCTGTGAAACAACCATGGATATTTTTTTTTTTATGGAGAAAAATGTTAATGACAAAAATAAAGTAAAATCACCCTTGCCTTTATTCACAGCCACTCAAAACAAAGCCACCCAACAAACATAATTTGCCCACTGATTGGAAATGATTGGTCACTTGCATTTTTTTTAAAACTAGAGAATGTTCTATAGGCTTTTCAAAGCCGAATTTAGTAGCCACTGAGCACGGAACTGTAGTTATAACAAAAGAACCATGGTTTCATTAAGAATGGAAGTTGAAAGGAAACCTTTTTCTCCTTTAAATTTTTTTCCTTGAGAGCATTTACAGTATTTTATTTATTCACACGGCTGGCCCTCCGATCAAGAAACTTTTCTTTGTTGTATATTTAGATCGCTGGAGTTGTTTTATTTCCTTTCCCTCTTTAATGTTTCCCGCATGTTTAATTTAAATCATTTGCCTTTTATCTTTCTCAGGATCTCAAGCTATTTCTCTCTTTCCTAACCTTTGTACTCTCCTTGCTCCACTAAATTAAAAAAAAAAAAAAAAGATTTGAAATGAAGTTTCTCCTAAGTGCAAAGCTAGCAGCTATGCCTGTACCTTAAACCCAGCCAAACGCCCTCACACATGGTGGTGAAACCTTGTGCTTCTGATTCCAGTGACCGCGTGGTCACTCCCAGGTGTCTCAGGTGTTGGTTATTTGATCAGTAACTTGTACTGTGCTTTTGGCCCAACTCCCAGGAAGAGAAGGGGTCACGGCCAGGGAGGATATTGGGACTGCCGGCACTACTTTTCCTCATGTTCTGGGTCTCGGGGCTCAGGTAGAAAGGGACTTTTGTGCACTTGGGAGCAGAATGAAGTACAAATCCTTTCAGCATTTTTGCAACTAGAAACCATGCAAATGTTTTTGCAAATCCACTTGCGGTCTTGCTGGCAGTTTTGGAGCGCAGCCCTCTTTGGGAAGTGGTGATACTGACATCTAATTTCTGTTCACTGTCCTGCCCCAAATGGAGCACACTGTTTTCTCCAGGACTGGGTGGGCGCGACGCTCTTTCCACCTAACACAGCGAGCAGGTCCCAGGCTGTCTCAATTTCTTGCAGAAAGTGATTTCGATTATTATTGCATTGGGATCATTTGTGTCAGTTCCAGCCCCCTTGACTCTCATTCTTGTCCTTACTACAAGGAAGACCAGAGTTCACTACCTGCTCTTGACTTTGCAGGGCTGAGAGCGCCCTTTGGACTGACTTTGGAAGCTATGTAACAGGTTCCTACAGTGGATCCCTACCTGGAATTGTGTTGGCAAGTGATGTGTATCTTGCCAATTTTGTCCAAGTGAGAATGTCTGTGAGGTTATTTTTAAAACATTTCAATGGCCTTCTTGTGCTAAGAGGCACCTTTGCCACAAAGGGGACTCATCATCTATTCCCAAAAACGTTTTGAAGGAAAAGCCTGCAATTACTGAGATCTGGGTGTGGGGCTCTGTCTCTGAAACGGGCTGTGAGGAGTACTTTGAAGGAGACCATGTAAATGTGCCTAAAACGCCCCGCTGTGTACAAGCGCAATCTCTTCCGTAGCCACGGTGATCCATCCAACTTGCCACACGGCACCTAAAGGCCGCTTCAGGTGCTCTATTTGAAATCTCACTACCAGAGACTGTCTCCCTTGAGATATTTCCACAGAGTGGGGAATCCACTTCTTCTGTCTTCCACCATGGCCTCAATAAAACCTGCTGTGGACTTCGAAACCACCAAACCCAAGTACAGATCTGGACTCCATGACTTTTTGGCCAATTTTTTTCATCAGTTACACGGGGATCATAGTACCTCCTTGGTTCTGCAATTCTTTTGAGACCAAATGAAACAAAGCACCTAACATAGTGTTTGGCACATAAGTGCTCAAGTAAAGCAATGTCCATGCTCTGTTCCCTAAACTTTGTGCAGCACACTTCTTGATGATGTGGGTTGCGTTTGGGATCTGTATTATATTTCACAGAATATAATAAGCAGCAATGGGCAGCAATCACCAAAAATGTCTTGGATTTTCTATGGAGCTCTGAGCTTCAAGCTGGTGTGACTCACCCATGACCCGTAATCACATCAGACATGGTTAGCTTGTGTTTTGTTTTCCAGTTTAGTGACTCTGGCAGAAAAACGTTACTGTTCGAAGGGGCACCATGGGATTCTCCAGCTAGAGATCTCTAGTTAGGTTACAGTCCTCTAATTTCTGCTGGCATTTCCCCTTATCTTCTGGAGATTGCCTTTCTCCTTTACCTAGTTCGTTCGTTTGTCCTTCCTTCCTTCCTTCCTTCCTTCCTTCCTTCCTTCCTTCCTTCCTTCCTTCCTTCCTTCCTTCCTTCCTTCCTTCCTTCCTTCCTTCCTTCCTTCCTTCCTTCCTTCCTTCCTTCCTTCCTTCCTTCCTTCCTTCCTTCCTTCCTTCCTTCCTTCCTTCCTTCCTTCCTTCCTTCCTTCCTTCCTTCCTTCCTTCCTTCCTTCCTTCCTTCCTTCCTTCCTTCCTTCCTTCCTTCCTTCGCAACCCAGGCATATGCTCTTGAACAGAATCGAACCTGGGACCCTTCAGTCCACAGGCTGACGCTCTATCCACTGAGCCAAACCGGCTAGGGCACCTACTTGTTTCTGATTGTTAAACCAATGCCCTGACTCTTATTCCCCACCCCCCAAACCCCACACACAGAGGCCTGTATCTTGGGTACAATGCCAGGGGTTCTAGGAAAGTGGTCCCCAAAGTGTGGGGTCTGTGCATCTTTGCATGCAAGATAACCCACGGGGTAGCAAATATTAAAACTTCCACTTATATTTATCTTAATATTAAAAACAAGGAGGAAATTAACCTCTTCCAATATTTAATATTAGCATGGACATCTGTGCCCTCATGCAGTCTGATTACCAGAGGGTCAAGGTTCACAAATAATGGTATTTATTATTTGAGAAATTAAAATATTTAAATGCCTAGACTCATTTGATTGTTCTTCCCAGAACTTTTGTGGGTGATAAAAACCTTACTCCAGGTTTGCTCAGGAGGGGCTGGCCGTGGGAGCCACACAGTGCTGGGCCCAGAGCTGGAAGACCAGAGTTCTAGTCCTGGTTCGTCTATCAAGTAGCTGGCACCATGGACATGGACCACCTCTCTGGGCCTCAGGTTCCTCACCTGTAGAGTAAGAGTTATGACCTGATCAATCAATAGGCAAGGCTCCTTCCAGCTATAAAACTTTAGGATTCAGAACATAAATATAGAAGTATTCTTGCCCCTTCCTTACCCCCCTTCCTTTGTAGTTTGTTTAAACACCTTCACTTTTTTTGCCTAAAAGGCATCGGTCTGTTACTCAAGGTGGTCTTTACTGTACTTCTTCATTACTGGCTTCTTTTTTAGTCAGTCTCTTAACTTCCTACCTGCCTTTTCTGCAGCAATGGTCTTCCTTCTATTCTGCTGTAGGGGATCCCTAGTCTCAGAAAATCCTGGCTCAAATGGCTCACATATTGTGTGAACATGCATCAATTGAGCATCATGAAGCTTTACTTCAGTAAAAGTTCCATATTTCTTTATTGAATCCTGTCTCTGCTATTATCTTCTTATTGGCCAGATGAGATGATGGTTCTCTGATTCTTTCTTGAAACCTCAGGTATCTCATCAGGGCACTATTCCCAGCCAGCAGTGTTCCCAGTTCACTTATTGTGATTAACAACAGCTTTACTTAGCACTCACAATGGGCCAGGAAGTGTAATAGGAACTCCCCATGATTATCTGATTTGATACCCTCAGAAGCCCCAGATACTGTTATTATCCCCATTTTGCAGAAAAAGAAACTGAGGTTTAGAGATTGGAATCCTTGCAATGCCACTTTTACTAAAAATCCTTGAAACATTTAACTTCCTTAAAGGTCTTTTTAGTTGTGGGGGTACTAAGACCTTTATTCAATTAGAATCCCTTCCCCTCAGAGAGAGGGTCTTCTCTCTCCCTCTGCATAACCTCTCTTTATCTGCCTCTCCAACTTCTGTATTTTTAAAGATCTGTATTCACTTGCAATTGAACCTTTAGCATAAGCTCACACAGAAGCCCCGCTGATGCCCCAAATTGGTTTTATTGCAAACTCATCCCTATCACTTGCTCACTGAACGTGGGCGTGTGGGGTCACAGCAGGTAGGTGGTAAGAACCCCTTGGAATTTCTGTAGCAAGGACATATACGAACAAGGTAAGATTCTCGTGTCCATGTCCCTCCCGGCTGCACAGACACCCATGCCCTCGACACGTAGGCCCAGTGCTGGCCTTCTGCAGTCGGGGTGTGGCTTCTGAGAGATTAGCTGATATCAGGGAGGGGCATCAGGAGTCCAAGGCCTGCATTCCTATCTGTCCTGGGGCTTTGCATTGAATCATCAAGTGCATACACGATCCCCCGCCCCCTCTGGATTCCTTCGGTTCAGCCCTGTTTTTGTTCCATTCCTGAGGTCCAAGGTGTGGGTTGTGATGAAAGGGAGTGAGAGGATGGGCTCTATCTTCACACCTGAGGCTCTCCTGAGCCTGCAGGACCCTTGGTGACACTGATCCACAGTGTGGATTAGTGGCTGCTCTGGTGGTTCTCCCTAAGATGTACGCACAGAGCCTTCCTCTCGGCCAGTGGGGTTGCTATCAATTCTGCTGCACTCTGCTGGTAAGTCTTTGCAGATTTTTCTTTTGCCTCAGAACAGCATTAGAATTGGGATTTCTTTCTTCCACGGTACAGAGCAGCAAGCAGTTCCTTTTATGTCACAAGGAATTGTTCAGTTGCCGCTCTGTTTTTATCCCCATTTAAATCAATAATATGAACACGAGTTATTGGTTGTTACATTTCTGTAACTAGTCAGCCTTCCTCATTACTTTGACTTATTAATTCAATTAAAGCAATTTACTGAACAGCTATCATTGCTTCGGGGACTACAATTTTCAAAACAAAAATTAGGACACATAGTCTGATAGGGTTATGTTTTCTTGGTTTATGAATCTATTACAAAACCTGAACCACATTTAGGTGTTTACTGAATAAATTGCCTTAATTATAAAGAATAAAATTCCATGAAACTGACCTTGCCCCAGGTCACAGAGGTAGGGCTGGTGCTTGATCCCAAGTCTATGGATTCTAATCAACTGCTGGATTAGCAAATGGAATTGCCTTCCCCAACCTTCCTACTTGAAACAGTCGTGATGACAGGGAGGTCCCGAGGGTCCAGCCGCAGCTGGAAGTGTTGTAATGTACCCCGCGAATCACAGAAGGACACCTCAAGAAGTCGAATTAAAGAGTCACATTTATTGCAATCCAGGACTATGAGGGGCCATTTTGCTTTCCCAAATCTCATAGT
>NW_005355159.1:5949779-5952182 GCF_000412655.1 Myotis brandtii
TTTGCAAAAAAGCAGTTTACAGAAGCAAAGCAGCATGTTATCTAAATTATAGTTTTGGGTCTCCGGAAAACTGAGTCAACAGGGACACGTTAACTGGAGCCCTCTGACCTTGGGATAATTGTGCTGTCCTTCCCAGGTAAAGGAAAATGTGCTTCCTAAGACCAGTATGACCACAACAAATGGGATTTCACATTACAATCAATAGGGTATTTAATCGAATGGGATGATTTATATAATTCAGAAAATCAAAATAACTTTTCTATTGTTAAACAAAGCAAATAAGTACAGAAGCCAAACAGCAGGGTTGAAGTTAGACTATAGTTTCTACCTGAGATGATTGCTCCCATACTTCAGAAGGACAGACTGACATCGGAGTGACTCTTCATCATTTGATTGCACCATAAATAGAGGCCAATGTAGGATGCGCATTTTTCAACAAGAAGGGATTCCAACCATTTGGTTCATTTTATTCTGTAGCTTGAAATGTCCTTGCCCTGTGGTCAAGATTAGCTTGTAACCCTAACCTGGACGATAGTAGACAACTAAAAGAGCTGTCTTCAGGGTCAACATTTCTTCCCTTGGATTTCCTGGGCTGTGGGCAATAGGAAAGCTTTTGAAACTTCTTTCTTCCTTTGGGCAGACTCTGGGCCCAGGACCCCCAGTTTCCCACTGTCACTGCCACAGGAAGATACACCCCTAGTTCTGAGATGAGCCCAAGCGACCTGGAATTCACTCACCAGACTGGCACTGCCCTGCATGCTGGGGACACGGCAGGAAACGGACCTGCTCCCATGGCCGATGCCAGGGCCCTGAGTTTTCTCTGTTGTGTACAGTGCCGGGTAGAGTCAGGCTGCTTGCTCTGTGGGCTTCCAGCTGCCAGCTTTGCACAGGTACCCTCCATGCCAACGAGAGTGCCTGCTTCATGGTGTGTGTAGATGAATGAAGTTGACACATGGTGCACAGTAAACATGCAATAAGGCAAGTACTGTGAACTTTAGAATCATTGCTGTTTTCCGTGGCACTTGCCTTATTACGAGAGGCGGTGAGCATAATGGGTAAGGCCAAAGATTCGAGAGCTGTGCAGTCTGGGTTTGAAGCCCAGCTGTTGGAGCCAGGCAAGTTACATAACTTCTCTGTGCTTCAGTTTCCTGCGCTATAAGGTTGTGATAAGTAAATAAATGATCATGTATAAAATGTTAGAACAGTGCTGATATGTGACACGAATTAGCCGTTGTGTGAGAAGAGAATATTCACCCACAGGGGAGAGAGTTACGATTCTAGGTTTCCTGGAGACTGAGGGAGAGGACACAGTGCGCTGGTAATACTGCAGGAAGTGCTTCCCGAGAGAGAAAGAATAAATCACAGGTGCCCAGGAGAGAATTTCCCCCTCAGCCGCAAGGCAGTCCCTCACCCTGGGGGCCACTAACATGTCCCACGTGTGGCGGGAAGGTTTCCGAGGAGAGAGGACAGGACAAGTCTTGGGACCCTGATGGAACATGCAGGGATCTCGGAACATGATACAGAGTAGTATCTGCTCGTGAAAACAAAACCTAGGCTCCCACCTACTGTCTAATGGGGACTCTGGTCTCGCCAGGTGAGCTTGTCCACAGCAGGGAAACATATGTTTGGGAAATACAACAGTGGTCGTTTAAACTCCATGTGGCTGGACTTGAAGTCGGTGGGAACAGGCCCAATAGAGAATGGCAGTGGGTCCCCACGTGTGGGACGGGGCACCCAGGTGGGTGGTAAGATCAGGATGTACAACCCCACGGTGTGTATTTTAAATCGTATATCTTCCTTGTTATTTTAAGACATCTCCAAGAAATTAACACCAAACTAGAGGTTTTGTAGGGATGATTGTTTTAGGATTTAGCCAAATTAAAAAGGACAGTTTATAGAAAAATTTGAAGCATAGCACTGGTGGAATTTGTCCTATAGATAAAGTTAGAAAAAGTTAGTTATAAAATTAGTTGATATAGATAAATTATAAAAGTTTTAAAAGTAGTTAAATGACGAAGGTTTAGGAAACATGGAGTATAGTGTAAATGAAGGTGAGAATTCATCATTCCTGGGGTGGGACTAACACACCGGGGGGGTGGGGGGTGGCCCACCTTCCTGCTCCAGGTGGCCTTAGCACTGAAGGAACTTTTAGGTTGAAAGAGATACAAGTCTGAATGTGCCTTTACAAATCGAAGAGGACATCACCTTGCTCTGAGAACTTGTGGTCTGGCGATGGGCAGCTGTTATACGCAGCTTGTCAGCCAGGACACCCACCCTCTTCCTGTTTGGGATGGGGTGGGGGCAGGAGCTACAGAAGTTTTCACAGCAAAGCCTCCAGGACTGAGCTATCATCACCTCACCAGTCAAAACCACCAATTTCTGAAGTGGCATGAATACATGGTA
>NW_005355159.1:5952572-5977564 GCF_000412655.1 Myotis brandtii
GCAGGAGGCAGACGCTCAACACAGGAGCTGCCCCCTGGTGGTCAGTGCGCTCCCACAGCCAACCTCCGTGGTCCCTCTCCCGCACCCCCAGCCAAACCTCCCATGGCCCCTCCTCCCAGCTGGCCAACCTCCCTTGGCCCCTTCTCCCAGCTGGCCAATCTCCCTTGGCCCCTTCTCCCAGCCAGCCAACCTCCTGCACCCCAGCCGGCCAGCCCCCATTGGCCCTGATCACTGACCAGGCTGAGGGACCCCACCCGTGCATGAATTTGTGCACTGGGCCTCTAGTTAATGATAAGACACATGCTAATTTCAGAATGTTAGAATAAGAAAACTGCGTCTTAGTATTGATGGAATATGTTCGCTGTTCATTTAGAACATCTTAGATATCTTTTCATTGATACAGAAAATGTTCCTTTAGGGAGCCACATTCCCTGCTTGGGGTCCATTGTTATTTAAAGAAGAGTTTGCTGAAGCTGGAAGCTGGGATAAGCAACAAGAATGGGAGGTCTGAGCTGACGTGGAACAACAAACAACAGGGCAAACAGTGCCAGATATATTTCATTTCACTTTATTGAGTACTTTCACATCCCTTATCTTATTTGACCTATTTTTTTTCCCATGAAAGCAGCTACATATGTGTGCACCTTTTGTAAACATATGCTCAGTAGAAAAAAAAAAACCATGTAGAAAGTACACTTAGACATAAACAAACCATATCTCCATACAGAGACATCTTTTTACATAAATAACATCATCTATGCAATTTAAAGAAAACTGGGACACCTTAACTCTTACTTTTTTTTACAAACCTTTTTTCCCTTCCCTACTCAATGAGTCAAAACAGTGTTGCCAGCCTGATGTGTACCCTCCACACTTTGCCCTCTGGTCTTGTCATCATATAAAACCAGCTCTCCCCTGGAGGGGTGGCATTGGAAGTTAGATGTGGTGGAGCAGAAGGGGCAAAGAAAAGGAAGCCAGAAATCCCGATGACGCATCTCAGCTCTGTCCCTTTGTTGCAGGGATTAACTGAGACCTGTATGTGGAAATGTCCTGCAAACATTGAACTTTTGTTTGGGTCACATATACATGAATGAAACAAATGAGCGCATCTTCTACATTCATTGGGCCTCCCCACACACCCACACCCACTCTGCACCAACCCCACAAAGCCCCTCCAAGGAGAGTCAGCTTGGTACATTATAGTTCCAGACCTCAACCTCACCCTTTTGTACAATAGTAACAGAGGGATTAATATTCGTGTCTTGCAGGTGGTGTGTGAATTAGATGAGACCATGTCAAGCATCGGCACACATTTCTGGGTTTAGTGTCAGTTCCAATTGCCCCAAGGGTTGAGGAGAGGAGGGGTGTTGGTTGGCTACTGACTGCCCCCCCGACTCTTCCAAAAACACTCCTTCCTCACACTTTGTTCGCTGTACTTCAGCTCTCTCTCTCTCTCTCTCTCTCTCTCTCTCTCTCTCACACACACACACACACACACACACCTGCTTCTAACACACATCTTTACATCACCATAATAGGGGAATGGATCTAATTCCATAAAGTTGAAATACATTGCCAGCCCGATGCTGGTTTGCTGAGCCTGGCACATAGGAGACAAATAAATATTTATGGTTGATGATCCCTCCTCCATCATTTGCAATGGAAGTAAGGGTTTCGTCCCAGTCAAATAGCAGAACAGCAAAAGGTAGAATTCCCAGACTGTCAATTAAAAGATTAAAGTCTAACAGATCGTTGTGTGCCTTTCCTGTTATGACTCACTGGGGACAAAAGTAAACGAGCTCAGCTGTATGGCAGGCCAGGGTGACCGTGGCCCACTTTCCACAGGAGGAATATGGTTCATCTGCTTCTCAAGGTGATATGCTGATAATGTAGCATTCTAGCTCCAGGTTTTCTGGAAATCACTTCTGCTGCTCTATTAGCTAGTGGACCAACTAATCACCCCAGACATGCTATCTTCTCCTGCAGACAACACCTCCCAGCCCACCTTTCAAACCTCGAACCTGCACAGAACCAGGCTTTGGGACAGCTCAGCCACCACCCCCAGAAAATGCTTGATTGTACTGGCATCATTTTCAATGTTTTCATCTATTTTTAAATTTTACTAAGACAGGCATATGGTTGTTGTTTTTTAAAAATGTAAACTGGGCAGAAAAGTTTAAAACAGAGGGTAAAAGTCACCTTCTCCCAAAACCCCATTTCCCCAATGGAGCCTTATGCATCTTTCAAGAAAACAGTTATAACGTGTCTTTTAAAAGTTTTCGACAAATGTGGTCATTCTTTACTTAATCCACATGTTGACTGCTATTTTCATGAGTGGGCGTGTCCTGAAGATCTTCCCTGTCAGCACAGCGGGTCCCTCCCAGGGACTGCACCTCGCTCCTATGTGGGGAGGGCAGGCCATAGAATATTCAATCCACGACCTGTGCCCACTTCCCCCCACTGCACACTCTGCTGCGGGAACAGCCTCGTCCATAGACCTTGATGTGTCTGGAGGTAAATTCCTAAAAATGCAAACGCTGGAGCAAAGAGGGTGTGAATCTCATTGGTAGTTAGTTAACTGTATGCATATCCGTCTGTGGGACTAAGGTTTCGGTGCCTATTTCCACGCCGCTGTCTGAAAATACTTTGCAGTCTGCTCCTCCTCAAGAGTGTCAGATGTGTGACCACCGTCCCAGGCCCTGCCCAGCACTGGGCCTGCTGTGTTTACACAGCCTCCCTTCCTGGGCTGTGAAGGCTGTGGTTACCCAGGGCCTGCTCTCCTCCTCCTGGGTGAGCCTGGGAGGGAAAGTGCTCGCTGAGACCCTGAAAGGCGAGGCGGCGCTGCAGTGAAGGTCGGCTTTCAGGAGGGAACAGTGCCTGGGAAGGAAAGTGCTCGCTGAGACCCTGAGAGGCAGCGCTGCAGTGAAGGTCGGCTTTCAGGAGGGAACAGTCCTGGCCTCTGTTCGGACTCACCTTTGCTCTGCCCCGTCCCCACCCTGGTCAGCACACAGCAGGGAGCGGCGAATCCTGAGCCGGGCTCCTCCCCTGGGCGTGTGGAATGCCTGTCTCAGTGCCACCCCCTAGACGGGAGGAACAAGCCAGGCCCTTGTGTGGATGTGGGCGCGCCCCGGTTTCTAGAACTTGTGTGTGAGCCCATTGCTTTTTAACAAACGGAATCCTAGTCGTTACATGGGGACCGGAGAGGGTCTGCACTCAAGCTTCATCTAATGCAGCGGTTCTCAACCGGTGGGTCGCGACCCCTTTGGGGGTCGAACGACCCTTTCACAGGGGTCGCCTAAGACCATCGGAAAACACATATATAATTACATATTGTTTTTGTGATTAATCACTATGCTTTAATGATGTTCAATTTGTAACAATGAAATTGGGGGTCACCACAACATGAGGAACTGTATTAAAGGGTCGAGGCATTAGGAAGGTTGAGAACCACTGATTTAATGGGAAATATCTCCCTTGTCATTTGTAATCATTGCGGGGGGCGGGGGGGGGGAGTAACTTTTCATCGGCGTCATCATAATTTTCGTGATTTGTTACTTTCTTTCCTGGTCATTGCTCAGCTGGCACGCCAGCTCCCCTCCGGCGACGCCTTGCTCAGCCAGACTGCTGGGAAGTGCAACACCTGCCCAGTCCCTCCTTGTTTAAAAAGTGGCCAAAACTAAAAGGAGTCGCAGCCCACAGCACAGCAGGAAGCTGCACTTGCTGAGGTGACAGCCTGCTAACCCGGCCTTTGCCACCTGAGGAAGGTGACCCTCCTCACCCCATGGGAGGTCCCTGCCACTGGGCAGCCAGCTCTGCCCCTCCCACCCATCAGGAGTGTGAGGAAGGGAAGGGGTCAAGGTTGTAAACATCATTCACATTCTCGCAGTTGAGTAACAGCTTATAAATAGCTCTTCTGTTTCGATCAACTGTACTTACATTATCCAAAGGGGAAGGACCATCTTTTGCCTCTTTGAAGTAGGTGAATATTTATTGGGGTTAAAAGCAAATACACAAACACACCTACTGGTTAGTTACTCTGGAACTTCAGTTTTCCACGCAGGGTAATTGTTGTGGGCGCCCAGAGAGAATAGCCAAGGAGGGGGCGTCACCAGGAATCTTCATTGGTGGGAGGGCGCCGCGGACATGCGACAGGCCCGGTGAGTCATGCTGTGGCCATACTTTTTCTCCTGCTGCTTTGCCGCAAAAGGAAGGAGGAGCGGTGAGGTCGAGGTAATTTTGTAGAACTGATGCTACATGTGGTTCTGAGAAAGCCAAATATATCGTATAAACCGTTTCCCTGTGCACGGCAGCATGGGTGGCAGGCCTGGCAGGGCCCCAGCTTGCAGCCCAAGCCGGGGCCCTGGCTGCGTTTTTAAAACGGCTTTCCCCGGAGCCTCTTAGAATTTGCTTTGACCCAAGGGCCCATGTCTCCTGAAGAGAACACAGATCGTTTTTAAACGTGAATTGTAGAATGGCGTCCATCTTGTTTCCTTCCTTACCTACCCCTTCTCTCGAGGGGCCTCCTATTACCTTTTCTCTTGCTCCTTTTGACGTCTGATCAGGCAGCCTTTCTAGAAACCCTTACTCAGAATCCTTTCCTTCTCTCCTTTGTCCAAACTCCCCCCAAAAGTGAACTCCCGAGAAAGAGCTGCGTTTGCCCTGAGTCTTGTCCAGCAGGATGCATGCAGGGTTTAAAGGGAAGGGAGAACTCTCCAATCTCCAGTCTGCCATTATTTCTTATGTATTAGGTTGTGTGTGTGTGTGTGTGTGTGTGTGTGTGTGTGTGTGTGTTACCTGCCATTATTTCTTATGAATTAGGTTGTGTGTGTGTGTGTGTGTGTGTGTGTGTGTGTGTGTACCTTTCCTCCTCTACTCTGCTGGAAAATTAAAAGTATTTTAGATCCACATCAAATGGCACCCTCTCCAAGAAGTTATTTCTGCCTCTCCCAGGACAAAGGAGTCTCCCGCTGTGGGAACACCCATTTTACCTGTGCTTACAGATTGACTGTTGCTGACCCATGAACATATCCACCCATATCTAGGTGCCCTTCAGTGGATGGTGACCTCCCCAAGTGCAGCCATCATGTTGCTCCCATCCCCCCTCACCCAGGGCCTGAACCTGAGGGGGATTCTACTGCACAAATGCCAAGTTAAAGGAACCCCTGCCGGCCACAGGTGTTCCGAAGCCACTCCGGGTGTTGAGTTGTAACTCCGATAAGCAGATAAGGGCCACAGCTTTCTCTGTCCAAGGAGTCCACGGGGCCAGATGAGGTCCTTCCGCCCATAGCATGTTCTGGGCTGTGTTTCAGCTCCTGTCCCTTTCCTCGTTAATATAGCGGTGACCGGTCATCAAAACATAGCTTATGTTTTGAATGTAGGAGGCCAGTGTTCCGTTGACAGTGGTAAGCTAACAGGGGGAAATGAGGATAATGTGACCTAGCCAGTGTGTGGCACACATCCTTTCCACTTCTGAGTTCTGTCATAGAATTTGCAGAACACGTCTCGGAAGTTTCTATTTCACTGTTCATTTTCATTGATAAACACTATGAAATAAGACGGTTGAAGGAATTATGGGAGACCGTTGATCGTTTATTGTGCTATACTCTATCTAGACCCTGCTCGGCGCTTTACGTATGTCATTTTATTTAATCCTTATAACAGTTCTATAAAGTGGGTCTCATTTCTCCCATTTTTCAAATGGAAAGAGAAGCAGAAGTGGTGCAGTGAGTGTAGGTAACTTCTCCCCACTTCACTTAGTCTGTCGGTGACAAAGCTGAAACTTGAATCCAGGTCGATCGATAGTAAAATCTTTGTTCACTCTGTTCTGCCGCATTTGATGTGAGGATTATATGGGAAGTGAGTGGCAGTTGTTTTTTTAACTCCAGGAGAAAAGAAACTATCCTAATAATTGCATGTTTTCCACCAGCAGGGAAGCAAAGGGGCCTACCGGTACCACTGGCAGAGCCACAACGTCAAGCACAGCGGCGTGGACGACATGGTCCTTCTCTCCAAGATCACAGAGAACGCCATCGTGGAGAACCTGAAGAAGAGATACATGGACGACTACATTTTTGTATCCTTCATTGGTTCCTTTGGACATTTCTAAATGAGGTGACAGTGTCCACCGGAAAACATGGCTTTAGTCCTGGTGTAAGAAGATCCTTCTGGTCCTGGCCCGTGTGCCTAAGTGGTTAGAGTGTCTGCTCACACACTGAAGGGTCGAGGATTTAATTCCTGGTCAAGGGCACATACCTGGGTTGCAGGTTCAATCCCCAGCCCTGGGTCGGGGTGCCTGTGGGTGGCAACCAATCAGTGTGTCTCTCTCACATCCATGTGTCTATAGTCCTGGTATAAGAAGATCCTTCTGGTCCTGGCCCGTGTGCCTAAGTGGTTAGAGTGTCTGCTCACACACTGAAGGGTCGAGGGTTTAATTCCTGGTCAAGGGCACATACCTGGGTTGCAGGTTCAATCCCCAGCCCTGGGTCGGGGTGCCTGTGGGTGGCAACCAATCAGTGTGTCTCTCTCACATCCATGTGTCTCTCTCCCCACCTACCCTTCGGCCTCCCTCCCTCCCTTCTGCTCTCTCTCTAACAAAATCAATGGAAAAAATATCCTCAGGTGAGGATTAACAACAACAACAACAACAAAAAAGATTCTTCTGAAGGCCTTGTGCTCACGTCATTTTTACCCTTTCAGAATGTGGTTGTGTACTTTTTTGTCCCTTGGTTCAGGCTGTGGGAAGGGCAAAGATGATGCTGGATTATTTTCCTGGCATTTCACATAATCAAGATGCAGCCAGTAGCCATCTACTTTAATCCATGGCACTGTGTCTTTGACGTCCTCTAGCCACGCACATGGTGTCTCCCACCCCTGGTGGTTCAGAGAAAGTCCTGACCTGCAGAGAATTCTGTCAATCGCGCTCCCTAACTGCAAAGCAGTTAAGTCTCAACTTAAAAAGTTTAAAAACGATTGCCCCATGCAAAAAATGTGCAATTTGGTCAGTTTTTCTGCATTCTTATGTTTACTAAAGGAAACCTGAGAAGTGAGGATAAGCTATTGAAATGCCTGGCATTCCTGAGTTGTCCTTTACGTTTCGATTTTAGCTTGCCAGATGCCTGTTTCAAAAATATTCTTAAAATTGATTTCAGAGAGGAAGGGAGAGGGCGAGAGAGATAGAAACATCAATAATCAGAGAGTATCATTGATCGGCTGCCTCCTGCTCGCCCCCCGCCCCACCCCTCCTTGTTGGGGATCGAGCCCGAGCCGGAAACCTGAGCATGTGCCCTGACGGGGACTTGAACCCTGACCTCCTGGTTCATAGATCAATGCTCAACCACTGAGCTACACCAGCCGGGCTGCCAGATGCCATTTTTTATGGGACTTCTAAAAATTCAGAATGGAAATTTGATTCAAATGCGTGTTGACTACATTATAAACAGAGAACTGTGACACTTAAGTTCTTACAGGATTCGGGAGTTTTGTTTGGTGCAGCTAGGTAAAGCTCTCTTAGTGGAATGATTGCAGAGTTGGTCACAGACATGCGAAGATTTGTGTAAAATCTCTTGGTAGCGCCAGCAAGTTTAACTTTGCTGTTGGCGCCTTTGAAGGGATGGTGTTGTGGCGGACCATGGCAGGTGGAGTCTTTGCAACCCTCATAATGCACCTTTAGGATTTTAACCCCCAAAGCACGGGGAGAGTAGTTTTCACACCAGTAGCTTCTGCTTATTATTCACGCTGCTCATTTGGCTGTTGGTTAGAAGTACCCGTACCTACGCAGCAATACTTGTGCAGGGACTGCCTGTCTCAACATTAGGAGAGTTCAACGCACCCGGTATGTATCGAGCGATACGTTATTCTGAGGCACTTGGACGATTCTTCCCAATGCTGTGCTGTTTCTTATTTACCATAGGAGATGTGTGTGTGTGTGTGTGTGTGTGTGTGTGTGTGTTTTGTTTTTGTTTTTTACCAAATATCAGGGTAGTTAAATCCCTAAACCCTTGCCTTTAAGTGTGAACAGCTATATTTGGATTTGTCAGCTGTATTGATCAGGGGTGGCAGCTACCGCCTGCAGACAAGATCCTGCTCACTGCCCATTTTATAACCAACGTTTTATTGGAACCCAGCCGTGCTCGGTTGTTTTATTCTTGTCTGTGGCTGCTTTCATGCTGCAATGGCAGAGCTGAGTGGTTGCAACAGACCATCTGACCCCCAGGCCTAAATTAATTACTTTTGTGGCCCTTTACAGAAAAATCTTTGCTGACTCCTAGACACCTGTGCAGAACTGCCTTTAATTTAATTGGATGGAAGCACTTGTGTTCAGCTGTAAGATTTCATTTTATTTGCTCAAAAAAATTGAAATATGCCACTTTTTCTGGGCTTATCATCATCAAAATATTTAAATCCCTTTTATGTGCAAGATCCGTGGCCCATGGAAACTGGCAGGGGGTAGACTAGAAAAAGTTGGGTGCAGGAAGCGGATCTGGGCTGCCTGACTTTGAACCTTACTCTGCTTGGGCCTGGTTACCGTAGGACCTTTTGTCATCGGTGTGCCTTGATTTCCTTGCCTGTAAAGTGGGAATGACAGTAAAATCTCCCGCATGAGCTGTTGCAGGGTTAAGTGAAATGATGAATGCAGTAAGTACACAATAAGCATTCGTTAGTATTATCATTCGCTAAGGCAAGTGTGTAAGCTCCTCCCATATTTCTGAGTTATATTCCAAAAATTCGATTGTAAAGATACTTATTGGAAATTCAAATGCTTGTTATCCTGAAAAACTTTTAAATGGAGGATTGGGTTATTGACAAGCCCATAAAAGGCTAAGTTCCACAGAATGTAGTTGAACAAATTATTTATTGGAATGTTCTTAGAATGCAGGCTCCACTTCTTACATTATTGACATAGAACATGGATTTTGATAAGCTGGATAAGAAAAGAAAAAGGTGGTGTCAGTGGTTATCAGCAGGCAACCCAGCCATCCTCATTTCTCCCCACCAGGATCGTTTATTCCTAAAACACCAGAGATTCGTTGAGGACAAGGAGTGTGTCTTGTATGACTTTTTTAAAAAAACAACGTTTAAAAAGCCCTTTAAAGTAATACATTTCATTTAACATGACTTGTAAAATGGAGTCCAGCAGAAAGGAGAACACTAAAATCACCCAGAATCCCACCATATAGGGTTAGTGCCTATATAATCCCTTGCTTTATATTTTTCAAATTATCCACATATAGGCATGTGTTTATGTGTGCTTTCTTGTTAATTCTAACAGAAATGGGATCCTCTTGCATTGTGTGTTTTAGTTTCCTGCATAATTCTTGGCATGGTGCATCGTATTACGTGTTCATTGAAAATTTGTTGACAATTAAGACTTGCTTTTTATATTCAGACAGCAGAATTTTTAAGTGACTCACACAGAGGGGGTTGATTACTTGCCTCTGAATTAATGCCTTTGAATCAATGACTGACTAATCGTGTACTTTACCAAGGAAATGAGTTAGTTGACCACTAATGACTTCGTGTCTTAGAAATCTGCCCACTCGATAAATGAGAAACTCAGCATCAGTGTGCTTTCATCAATAGCACAGGGCAGCTCTTGGCTTTGAGAAAGCTTGATGGGTCTGTTGGATGTTTACGAAAATAATGCCAAGGGTGGAGCTGCAAATCTTTTCCTCTGATAAGTGATAAAAGCCTTCTTTATCAGTTCAGTGCTATGGGAATATTATTATGATAGAGTAGCATTATTTTTTTTAGAGTAGCATTATTTTAAGTCAAAGTGTCCCCCCCCCACCCAAGCTTAGTAATTAAGGGAAGAAGAGATTCAATTTCACATGAAATTATAACATTGCTCATTTGACCTCTTCTACATTTAATACCAGCACATTGTCTTGTTTTGAAGGTCAGCATTTGGAACAATCCGTTATTAATGTATTCAGCCTGAATGCTCATTTCTTTTTCTACATCAGAAAAATATCTACTTAGAAAATGCTACCATGGTTTACCAATAAACACACACACACACACACACACACACACACACACACACACATATTTTTCAGCTATTTATCCTAAGACAAGGAAGGTTTGATTAACCATCCATTTTTCCTGAATGTTGCCACACTCCTTACAATTCCACTCGAAAATCTCTGAGGAAAACATTGCAGTATTTGCGCTTATGCCTGGCATCATTTGTAGCCACTTGGCTGACGACAACGGTTCTATGCAAAAGCACTCCCTGCCCATTTGGTCCAGCTTTCTCCAAACTTGTTTTCGCTCAAAGACCACACTCAAGTGTGTTTGGCATCTTCGGCCCTTGAATTAGGGGTTGAGATGTTTGTGCCAGACCAACCGGAGCTGAAGGCAGTGCAGTTGTTCTGAATGAGGTTTGGTCCTTGGCAGTCAGGCACGTTGGGGGTGGGGCACCATGCTGCAGTGAGGAAGGTTGGTCTGGCGGCTGGAGCCAGGGCTCAAGTTCCAGCTTGACCTTCTCCACATATGTCTTCAGGCAAGTTGGCCTCAGCTCCCCCCCACCCCCCACCTTAGGGATAAAAACAGGGAAATCCATTAGGTTGGTGTGGGTGGTTTGGGGGAACTCATTGGCTATTGGAATTTTTTCTTCAGTTAAACTTTATCTTTGTCTAATAAGACCATTAAAAACAAACTTACAGAAGCTTCACTACCATCATATTTCATAAAAGGAAGAATATTTTAACACTCCCAAAATAGAAAGGAAATAATTGAAGAATAAAGGACAGTCTTTTACATTGAATAAATTGAGCTTTATGAAAAATTCAGGGCATTGTTTCTCTGTCATTCTTGCTGCAGATCACTGTAAACTCAAAGATCCCCAATAAGCATTTGAGAACCAAGATCTGCTGGATCCTTTCATCTTGCAAAGTCTATTAAATAAGATGGCATTTATGTTATAGATTTCTGGGTTTTTGTTTGTTTGGTTGGTTGGTGGGGTTTTTTTTGTTTGTTTGTTTTTGGTTTGGTTTTGTATCATAGCCTGGTAGCCCCATACATTTTCAAAATTAACCTTGGGCCACACCTTCATTGCCGAAGATTATGTGGTAGAGACAATGATGGAAACGGCTTTTTCCAAAGGCACACCTGAATTATGTAGTAGGGAGTGGGAGGGAGTATTTGAGTCTAGAGAAGGGACCCAACTCAGTAGGAGGCCCGTGTGCTGAGGGAAGTCCTGAGGTGTCTGCAGACCCAGCCAGGTGGGAAAAAAGGCGGGCAGTTAGATAAACAATGAGGCCAAACTCTCACCTAAAATAACTAAAATATGTTTGTTTCCTTTAAATCCAAGTTAAATTCTCTTGTCTCAATTCTTGTGTTTCAAACTAAACTTTATTTTCCTGGACTCCTCCTAAATAATATGGCAGCCCCATTATTTATGGGAAATTTAGGGAACAGCTACAATTTTCCCTCTTTCAACCTCAGTCATTGATTCAGGCTTGGCCTCGAGTTGTCTGAAAGTTTTTTTCTCTGAGTGTCTCCTTCCCAGGCCTTAATCAGAATTTATATAGCCGACCGAGTCAAGACTCTACAATATATTTCTTTACATAGCAGGTTATTCACAGGAAAAAATGTTGGCTCCTATAGGAGCTCCTATGCAACCCCACCCATATGTATTTGATAACCCAGGGCTCGGGGGGCGGGAAGGGATTGCTGAGCAGGTGCTTCCTTTGGCTTATGTCCTTGGGTAGCTCTTTCTTCTCCGCATGCAGTGACCAGTTTGTCCAGGACAGGTGGCAGTCACGGCATTCCCTTCACAACCAAGGGAAGGAGCGCCCTTCTCCATGGAAACGCCATACCTGCCCAAGTTCGTTTTCACCTGGAGATAAATGTAGCCAGACATCCTCTTCTTCTGAAACGAGGATGGTCATAGCAGGGCTCTATTTCTTGACAATTGGGTTTATTGTAATAATTACTATATTTTGAGAATCAGAATGCGGGCCAAGCCTCATTTACTCAGTTTTGATTTGGTCCCTACCATGTGGTAAAAATACAGAAAAAAGTCAACGGCTCAGCCAACGTAGCTCAATGGTTGAGCCTCAACCTATGAGCCAGGAGCTCATGGTTCGATTCCCAGTCAGGGCATATGCCTGGGTTGTGGGCTCGATCCCCAGTGTGGGACATGCAGGAGGCAGCCGATCAATGATTTTCTCTTCATTGATGTTTCTATCTCTCCTTCTCCCTTCCTCTCTGAAATCCATAAAAATATTTTTTTTTAAAAATCAACGAAGAGAGATAGAGTTTTTAGTACTCAAAGAATCACAGAATCTAATTTATGAGGGACCATAGGCTCTCGAACACCCCTCAGTCCTGCAGGAGATCCTTGTGCTGCCAATTTAGGGTTGCCAGTAAAATACAGGATGCCTGATTAAGCTTGAAGTTCAGATAAACAACAAGTACTTTTTTAGTAGAAGTATGTCTCAGATATTGCTTGGAGCATACTTATTGGGATATATATGCATAAATTATTTATTGTTTATCTGAACTTCAAATTTACCTGGGCATTTTTTATTTTATTTCCTAAATCTGGCAACTCTACCAATAATAATATCAACAATAATAATAGCGACAATGCCTGCTAATCTTAGAAAGGCAATATAGCTTGTTGATTAAGAATGTGAACTCTAGCCCAGCTAGCATGGCTTGGTGGTTGAGTGTTGACCTGTGAACCAGGAGGTTGCGGTTCCATTCCCTGTCAGGGCACATGCCCAGGTTTCGGGCTCGATCCCTTGTGGGGGACGTGCAGGGAGAAGCCAATCAATGATTCTCTTTCATCATTGATGTTTCTATCTCTCTCTTCCTCTCCCTTCCTCTCTGAAATCAATTTAAAAAAATGTTTTGTTTTGTTTTTTAAAAAAGAGTGTAAACTCTAGAACCAGGTTGCCTGGGTTTAGAGCATAGCTTTGCTACTCACTAGCTTGTGACTTTGAGCAAGTTTTAAAGTTTCTCTATGCCTCAGTTTCTTCATAGTAAAATAGGATTAAATTAGTAACAGAGTTGTGATTAGGAGCTTATATTAGTACCATGTAATGTGTATATGTTTGATCAGTGTTATTATTAACATTTAGTCTACAGCATTATAGACATTTCTTATCCGATGAATAATTTTAATAATAAATTTATCTGTTCTAAATTTTTGCCTAAAAAGAAGTAGGCCATTAATCAATCTATTGGTGGCCTCATCTGGCTTTGGCACTTGAAATTACATTTGCTCGTGTCCCTCCTTCTGTGACTCTGGCGACTTTTAGTTCTGATTCACTGCCTCATTCCCATTTTCTCTTAGTGCCATGGACTGCCCCCACTGGTTCCATCTGGCTGTGCTTTTCAAACCACCCCATCTTCTGTACTGTCATTTCAAGTTCAACCCTTTCAAGTCAGAGATCTTTCTGGTCAGTGAAAAAGGAAGCAAAATTGCAGCCGAATCATTCTGCATTCTTGCCTTTGTGTATAAATATTAATTTTTAAATATTGTATGATTTATCCAACACTTGGCTTATTTCTGTTCAATAATAGTACCAAAGCTGCATCTCAGAGGTGTTAACATGTGACAAAACATGCATCTTGAAGTATATGAATTAAGGAAATTGCATCTACAATGCCAGACATGGTGCTAAGCATTTTGTAACATCGAATTCTCATAACAGCCCTATTGAGTAGGTCCTGTTTTACCCCACCATCCATTAACTGCAGCTCACAGATATGACTTACCCAAGGTCAGGAAGAACTGGACTTGGGGAATGAGGCGGTCTGACCAGAGTTACCTCACTGCTCTATTAGACACCTGGATCCTAACATATAAATTTATAAATGTCTCTTTGGGGGAGGAAATCTCATAGCCTTACATCTTCAACTGCAAAATTTCTAAACAGTGGGAAATCAGTGATTAAAAGAAACAATTTTGAGTATGTGTGTGGTTTAGTGTTTTTTCATTGTTTTCTTTTTTTTTATGATCTTTTTCCTCTGTGAGGGCAGGGACTTTTGTCCAGTGTGTGCATTTTGTTCACTGCTATATCCCCAGCATCTAGAACAGCGCCTGGCATGTTGTAGACACCCAGTTCAAACTAGTTGATTGCTGAATGAATACATGAAAATGTCTTTTTGTTACAATAACACTTGATTAAGAATGTGTCGTATAAAATAATTAAGACTTAGTATGAACACGTTCTCTGCTGAGAGGACTTCCTGGATTCCCCATGCAGAACACCTCCTTCCCCTCAGCCTGATCTGTATGGGTTTGTAATTGTCTGCTCTGAATAATATAGATACAACTCAGTTCCCTAAGCTTCTAAAGAGCTCATCTTGTATCCCTCTATCTGTTAAATGAGTACATGAATACATTCCTAGTATACCTAATAGATAAGAAAGGTCCCAGGCAAAAATAATATCATTTGAAAAGAGGAATGATAACTGCTCTTTCACTCCTTGGTCATTTCTGTTTTGTTTTGTTTTATTTGTTTTTTTCTAGTTGTGTGTCACCAGTCTTAAAGGAATAAGCTTCAATTCATTTAATATTTCTTTTTGTAGCACCTTGGTAATTACTAGTAAGTTCATTCCTCTTCCTGGAGAGGAACAAAATCTGAGCTAGCTGGTAATTGCCTTTGTCTTTATTTGTAATCTTTTAGAAAACAAGTACACAAGCTCTTCCTTGAACAATTGTGAATTTTTTATAACATCTGTTTACTTAATTTAAAAAAAATGTGTAGCTATGAAGATTAACAATGGACCTTAACTGGATATAAATTCAGACATATATAGGATCTGTCTTAATCTCAATCAACCCTTTCAAGCAGATGCCATATTTTGGGGATAAGGAAATTGAAATGTACCAAGGAGCGGTAAGTTACGTGCCCCGGGAATTACTGCAGTGTTTTTGGCTTCTTTGATGCTGGGTAGTTTTTCTTGATGTTGGCAATGCATTTGCATTTCCTTACTATGTGTTATTATTGGGAAAACTCAAGTAGGTGACATGTTTGATTTTTCTTTCTTTTTTTTAAAATATGTTTTTATTGATTTTAGAGAGAGAAGAGGGAGAGGGAGAGAGAAACATCAATTGGCTGCCTCCTGTGCATCCCCCACTGGGGATCAAGCAGGCCTGAAACCGGGGCATGTGCCCTGACTGGGAATCGCAACCAAGACCTCTTGGTGCACGGGTTGACGCTCAATCCATTGAGCCACACCAGCCAGGGCCATTGTTTGATTTTTTTAATGTTGTGCTGCTCTTCCAAGTGCAGCTCAAGAAAGCATAGGACTATCTAACATTGGAGCATTATATATAAAATTAGTTAAATGGGATGCAAGACCTACAGGTTGGGGGACCTTCCTCTTTCCACACATGCCACAAAACTCTAAAACTAAACAACCAGTAATGGGTAAAAAATAAATTGGGCGATGGGGATCATTCTGTCTGAATCAGACCCTGAAACTGTGGCTATGACTGGAACATGAAACATGAATCTTTTATTACTTCATTTATTAATGTGAGTTCGGTCCCAGTTCAGACACAGCTCCATAGCCAATTCAGTTGTGTGACAAAAATGGAAACTGTAATCCTCATCAGTGCGTTTCCTTACGTGGTTCATCACTTCCCCAGGCCTCCCCATCTCTGCATCCTTTCCCCTTCGCTCTTTCCTTTGCAGCAGAAGCACAAGAGCATTCATTAGTCCTGACCCCTGGAAAACAAACAAAAGAGAGCCCACACAGATTCATCAGTTGAAGTGGAAGGCAATTTACCCAGAGCAAGAGCTCACCCCATTGTTGCCAGATGAATGGTGCTGGTCGCTAGAGCCGAAGGAGGCTGCCACGCGAAAGACCTTTGATAATGCTGCCTTTATGGGAGCCCAGCACAAGGGCACACTGTCAACAGAGGCTGGGCCCTGCCCTGGCGCCCTGATCTGCGGGCCGGGAGCAGCAGGCGCGGGCTGGCCTGGCATTCTCAATGCCGGCCGGGGCGGGGTGGGTGCAAGTGCTGTGCATTGGTGGTGTTTCTTTCCAGTTCTCTGAAAAGCGTTGCTATGAGTCCCTTTTAGACCATTCATCTTGTGAAGAGTTCTCCTTAAAGGAATGCCCTAGAATTTTAAAAATACATATTTATTTTTAACTGCTAGTGATAACCGCGTGTTGTAAAATCGGTATTTACTGAGTGCCAGGTGTTACGTTACTTGTGACAAATAATACAACAGCCCTGGATGCTGGCTGTGTATTGCTCTCTGTCCCCATTTCACAGATGAGGAAACTGAGGCTCAGAGAGGTTAAGTACTCGAATCTGTTGACTGTTGGAGCTGAAGTCAGATCCTAATGACTTTCAGGGGCTTCAGGGGAGGAAGGAATCAGATAGAGGAAATACCTACCTGATAATTCTCATAGGTAGCTGAGAGGTTCCGTGAGACCATAGATTGGAAACCATCTTGAAAAAACAATCACTTGCTAAGGACAAGTATAACTAGTTCATCAGCTTTCAAGCCTTATTGGACAATGACTTGCCCACACCTTTCCCTCCATGCCCACAGCTTTCTCTCCACTCCATTTCCTTCTATTTTCCTCTTTTCTTTCTTACAGTCGATTTCCCTGTTTTCAAAGAGGTATTGAAAATAATCCTGCATAAGCAATCTAGGCTTGAAGGCCATTTTAAGACAATATCCTGAGGTCCATCCATGCATCCCCTTCTGACTGTAAGGTGATGGCAGGAACGTACTCTTGTTCCTGTTTGGAGTTGTTCAGTTGACAAGTCCCAGGAATAGCCTCCGACCCTCACTGGGCAGTTCCCCTTGGGAGCCTCCTGCTCACAATATGAGGGAAAGCGTGGACACTGGATCCACCAGTTCCAAACGTGTGTGCAGGCAGCAAGCACCCTCTTTTCATCGCCTCTCATCACTCAGTTCTGATCTACCAGAGCTTGCAATGAATGGCAATTTCTGGGCCAGACCCCCTTTTCTATTAGTAAGTCATTGTATAATAAGGCCCGAAGCTGGATTGGTAAATGATACTTCACCTTTGCATAAGACTCTACTTTTTCAAATTCCATCCCCATCCATCATCTCAGTTACCCTGTGACATTTGTAGCACCAGCATTAGTATCTCCACTTTAGAGATGGGCACCAGGGAAGGGAAAGACACAATCTAACGCCTTCTCACTCGTTCTGGTATTGTTTTCACTTTTTTATGTTAGACTAGAGGCCCGGTGCATGAAATTCATGCACGGGTAGGGTCCCTAGGCCTGGCCGGCGATCAGGGCCGATCAGGGCTTTCCGGTTGCTGGTCAGGGCCTTCCTTCATTCCACACCACCCCCTGGTGGTCAGCACATGTCATAGCGAGTGATCAAACTCCTGGTCTCCCGGTCGAACTCCTGAGGGGACACTTTGCATATTAGCCTTTTAGATAGATAGATAGATAGATAGATAGATAGATAGATAGCCTTAAACTGAAGGAGTGCTTTCTCCAGCTTTACACCACATGAAGTATTTTTCTTTTTAGCATTTTTCTTTTGAGCGAATGGTGGAAGTGGATGCCAAGAATTGAAGAAAGCAGGGCTGCAGTTGTCCTGACTCAGTGAATGTATTGGTGAATTTATATTTATGCAGAGCTAAGATACCCCATGAAACTAAAACCCAGGGGAATATCCTAGTGTGCCAGGATTTTTTTTTCCCCTACTGAGATGAAAACAAACTGACCAAACCAGTTGATCACTTTAAAGAACCACACCTCTTGTTCTCTTCTTATGGAAAATTTTGGTTTTCTCCTCATTCATAGCCATCTCCAACTTGCCTCTTAGAAAAAAAATTGTGTAGGAATTTAGAATTCTAGTAAAATCAGACCCAGGGGTTTAGTAGGCCTGTTGCCCCAGGGCCTTTAGAAATGTTTAGCAGTGGAACGTCACTTGCGGAGGCGTGTTGGGATGGAAGGGTGTGTGCTGGAGTATATCTGAAGGCATGGGGCATGTCTGAAGGCTGAATCACTCAAATACCTACAGAAGAGCACCTCCAGATTCCACCTTTATTTTGTTAGGTGTAACTCCTCGTGACCTAGACAATTTTATGAATTCTTGTGTTATGTAATCTATAAGATATAATTATAAGCATTGGAACTATATAGTGGTATAAGCCAAGAAAATAAAAAATCTAATGTGTTGCTTTATCTGACCATGGTTTGGTTTCGTTTTGTTTTGCTTTTCTAGGCACAGTACGAAAACCCACCCCACATCTATGCTCTTGCAGATAATATGTACAGAAACATGATCATTGACAGAGAGAACCAGTGTGTCATCATCAGGTACGGACAGAGCCTTCTTCGGGGTGGAGGATGTGAGGTCATGCTGTAGTTAGAGCTTCTACCGAGAAGCAGTGCTTTCGCAACAGCTGCTGGCGTAGCTGAGTAACAGTCACGCTGCCTGCTTTGTCTTGGTTCATTTTCTAATTCCAAATCATAAAAGCTTTTGAGCTTCTGTGGGGTTGGGCTGCTTTTTTAAAATTTTTATACCCCGTCACGCATGGCATTAAGGCTTTAGGGCACAAGGTGTAGCCAGATCTTTTATTGATCATCACTGGGGCCTTGGACTAAACATTGTAAAACCCCTTTCCTCCCGTGTGATCACGCCGTGGCTTGACTCTAAGATGAAGATCCTTTATGTCACGAGCTTCACTGTTCTGTCAGCTAGAGTCCTATTCTCTAGGTTCCTCTTTTTTTTTTTTCCCCAGTAATTTAGTTCAAGTTTGAACTTTTTGGTGTACTTTGTCATTTGCTTTTAATTTTCTGTGGGCATTAGTGGTAAATGCCAGCATTACCTATCTGTCTGTAGCTACATGTCAAAATCCTTTTAACTTGACCTAACTCTGGGTCTTTGCTGGGTTTAAGTGCCTTTACAATTTTGTTTACTATTATGAACACTTACTATTATGAACATAAGCATCCATATTCCCATCGCTGAGAACTTGACAGTTGTTAACATTTTGTCATATTTGCATTCATCTTTTTTAGTTCTTTAATTTTTTTATCTGAAGCACTTCTGAAAATTTTTTTATTAGGGATATTTGCAGACATAGACAAAATTTAAAAAGAGTGTTACAATAAGCGCCTGTGTGTCTCTCATCCAGCTTGTACATACAGCCAGTCCTGTTTCCCCTAACCCTTCCATCCTGCTTCCACTTGGTCATTTAAAGCAAATCCTGGGTAGCAAATCATTATTTGTCAATAATGTATTATGTGCCTCTCAAAGATAATTTATGTCACACCTAAAAAATGAATAATTCTTTCACTATCACCCTATGTTATCAGTTCTATTCCATGACTGTGTTGTAAATTTTGTTAATAGTTTGTTTTTATTTGGGTTCCAAACAAAGCTCACACATTGCCCTTGACTGCTATGCCTCTAAAGTCTCCTCTTTTTTTTTTTTCTTTTTCTTTTGTTTTCTTGGCAAAAATTTGTTAAAGAAAAAGCTCTTTTGTCTTGCAGAATTTTCTGTAGTGTGGGATTAGCTCAGTGGTTCCCAAACTTATTTGGCCTACCGCCCCCTTTCCAGAAAAAATATTACTCAGCGCCCCCTGGAAATTAATTTTTTTTTAATTTTAATAGCAATTAAACAGAAAGATATATGTATTAATGTTTCTACCTTTTTCGTAAAATATAGTAAAGAAAGGTGTAAATTAGAAACATTGAAGTTTGAAATTATGAAACTATTTATTGAACTCAGAATAGAAAGGTAATACAAAAAAAGTTAAAACAAATGCACCTGTGGCCATCACCGCCCCCCTGGATCGCTGCAGCGCCCACCAAGGGGCGGTAGCACCCACTTTGGGAATCACTGATCTACCCTCTTTCTCCTGTAAATTGGCGTCTATAGCTAAAAGCTTGATCAAGTTCATATTCAATTCTTTGGCAAAAAAAAATGCTTCATCAGTGATGCTCTGCACTCAGGACTTTTATTGGTGAGTAATGCCTGTTGGATTGCCGGTGGGTCCATCCATTAGAAATTCTCATTATACTGTCATTCTTTAATTAATAGTTAAAAAATCATTATTTTCCCCCCAAAAATCATTATTTTCTATTCTTTCTTTCACATTTATTTATTAGATTAACTTAAAATAAAATCTATTGGGGAGAACTAGATAAAGAGTTTGATTTGTTGTCTTGACCGATTTTTCAAAGCAATGAGTTGATGCCCTAGCAGCCTCCCACGGTAATATGTTTTGGTTTTCAGTATCATTCCAAACCAGTGGATTTTAAATATATTATCGGTTTAAACATTGCAGTTTTCCTGTCAGGCTCAAAAGGTCCTAACTTTGACCTTGGGAGCCCTTTATATTGGCTCCCATGTCCTCTTGATACGACCCCGGTCGTCTTTGGTAGCTTTCTTGTTTAAGATGTTCCAGACTCATCTCGTACATTTCCTGCCAAGCCCTGGAATCAGCCACTTCACCGGAAACCCCCGGTTCATTTTAATGGGCAATGACATGCAGAGACCACCGGCCTAGTCACTGAGTGCTCACTGCCGTATGTTCTTTTCAAAGGACAAAGGAATACGAATTTTTTTAAGGAAAAAAGGTGGAGCATAAGTTCACACTGGTAATTTTCAGTTCATTTTAAGATTATAGGATTTTTATATTTGTATCTCGTTTCTCTTAATGCTGAAAAATTTAGTTCCTACTGACATTATCACAATTATTTGATTTATACTATCTGTATAAATATAAATACAAAAGAAGAAATAAATATGTGACTATATAGTTATATATAAATATATAGACATATATAAGCAAGTGAGTGATTTTGTTAATGATTTAAAATAACAGTACCAATGTTATTAATAGCAATACTGGATTAACTCTAAAATTTCTTTGTTGTTCTTTTTGTCCTTGGCATGTACAGTCAAAATATTGGGTTTTAAGAGCCACTTAAAATAATCCTTTTCTGCGTCATTAACATTCCAACTTGCCCTACAGTTAAGTCCATTTAATTTCATTTTGAATTTTAGGGGCTTAACATTTTAAAATTTTAAATTGTATAAAATATTTACATGGTTCCAAAGTCAAAACTATAAAACAAAGAACGCTGAAGTGTTTTCAAGGTAAATATAGACTTCATGATATTTTACTTCTAAATATTTCCATACACATCTCTGGAAAATAACCTTTCTTTCCCTTAGCCCCAGGACCAGTATCACAACTAAATAATTAATAAAAACTTAGTATCATGTAAAAATAAGCAGTGCACATTCAGATTTCACTAATTTTTGCAAGCACGCCTTTCCTGCTGATTTATGTAAACCAAGGAACAGTGTTTCATTTGCATGTGAGTCTTTCACTTTTTTATTTATATTCTATCACAGTTCCCCTAATACCATCATGGCTTTTTTTTTTTTTTTTAATGACATTGACTTGGTGAAGACACCAACCCAATTTTCCTATGGACACCTTTTAGATAACTGTTTCTTCCTAATCTCATTACACTAATTCCTCCAGCTGGATTCTCAGTGAATTGCAAGGTAGATCTAAATACTTAATTAGATGCAGGTTAAGTCCTTTTGGAAGGAATACGTGAGTGGTGATGAGTTGGGTTGCTTAACAGGAAATGCTTCCGTTTGACCCCAAGTGGAGGTCTCTGGCCAATAGAGAGGAGGAGGGCGTTTTCGTAACTAGATCGAATGAGGGTACAGCATATGTTTTCTAATTCAGTCCCTTGCCTGTTCTCCTTCCTCCTGAGCCTCTAGTGCAGCGTTTCTCAACCTGGGGGTCGAACGACCCTTTCACAGGGGTCGCCTAAGACCATCGGAAAACACATATATAATTACATATTGTTTTTGTGATTAATCACTATGCTTTAATTATGTTCAATTTGTAACAATGAAAATACATCCTGCATATCAGATATTTACATTACGATTCATAACAGTAGCAAAATTACAGTTATGAAGTAGCAACAAAAATAATTTTATGGTTGGGGGTCACCACAACATGAGGAACTGTATTAAAGGGTCGCGGCATTAGGAAGGTTGAGAACCACTGAAACCCACTGCTCTAGTGAGATGAGAAAGGAGAGAATGGTCTTGTTGCCTGAGCTTCACAAGTCTGGAAGCTGCCATCTTGCCCAGCCCACGTCTCTCCCACTCTCACATCCCCTTGAATGTGTCCCTGCAGGACACACTGCACCACTGCACTGCCCGTGCCCACTGGTGGGAGCCTTCTTTCCAACTGTTCAGTTGGCCAGGGCCTAAGGGCTCCGCTCCCAGGCTCCCAGGTGCACTGGCTGTGCTTTCATTTAGAAGGTGATAGAACAGGGAGCTGCTTTGACTTCCGACACTAACTACCCAGAGTCAGGCCACACCTCACAAGTGAAGGGCACAGTCCTGTTCAAGACCGTCCTCACTTCAGACACCAGGGGGTTCCGCAGACCACCCTCAATTCTGACCAGCTAGCTACAAATTCAGGGGTCCCTACCACCCTCTCAGTTCCAATAATTTACTAGAATGACTCACAAAATTCATGAAAGCTCTGAACTTAGGATTACCATTTTGTTCTAGCAAAAGGATACAAATCAAAAACAGAAAAAAGTAGAGCCTCATAGGGCAGTGCCTGGGAGGGGTCCAGATGTGAGGCTTCTGGTTGTCCTCTCCCCATGAAGTCATGAATAGTGTTATTTCCTTCCAGTTATGGCAATAGTATTGCCAACCAGGGAAGTTCACCCAAACCTTTGGTGTCCAGAGTTTTTATTTGGGTTCTATCGCTGCATGGCTGACCTTTAGTCTCCTGTTCCTCCAGGTGGGGGGAAGGGGTGGGCATGGTGAGAAGTTATATGGTGTTTTCAAAGCATCCATCCTAAATCGTATTGTTAGATATCACAAAGGCCCCAGGCAAACAGAGAGACTCTGGGTCAGGCCGGACATTCCAGGGCTCTAGAGACTATCCCCCAGTAGCCCAAGGCAAAAGCCCAACCTCTCTTATTACCCAAGAACTTACTTATTACCCAAGAGCTGTGGTTTGTGCACTGAGAAAATAGATTTGCTACCTTTGGCCGGCCATGGTCCTTTCTAGTGGCTCTGTGATCCTGGACAGCAAACTTAGCGCTTGTCTGGGCCTGGGTCTCTTCATTTGTGAGAGAACTGATTGACCAGATGAGGTCTCTCCTGGTTTTGGAGCTTTTTCTTCCAAATAATGCCAGAGGGGTAGGGAAGGCAGGAAAATGCTCCTGTGGATAGAGAGGCCCAGGTTTGCGGCCAGTGACACTGGGAGAGCTGGGTACTTGTCCAGCCAGGGCCTGAGTCAAACGCAGACTGCCTGCATGCATTTGTGAACAGGAAGCAAACAAAACCCATTCTCCTGGGGCTGGAAGAGAAACTTGCTCCTTGTGTTATGGGCTTTTGCCATAGCTGGAAAGACTAGGAACTTTTAGTATCATTTAATTAGAAAATTAAAAATGAATGACCTAATCTCTCTGGTGTTCTTTTCAGACCTTCACTCCCCAATTTCCCTGGTGTGACCTTGTCTACATGATGAAATGCATACTCTTTAGATAGGATAACACAGGACAGAGAAGCAGTATCATCAGTTTCCTCCCAATCTTCTTGCTCATGTTTTCTAAAGCAGTGGATATGCTGGCAGGGTGGACTATTTCTGGGCTAGAAATCAATGTAACAAACTGAATTTAAAAGAAAAAAAACAGGGGAGGAGATGGGGTGTTTTCTCAAGCATAGGCCTCCACCAAGGGCTTGCTCCTGAGTTTTGTATGTCTACAGACTCATCAAAATAGTTAGAGTTAAGCAGCTTCAGGTAGACTGGCTTTGGCCAGCCAAACTCACAAAGAATAGATCCCAACTCATGAGTTTGTGAGGAGAAGTCTGCCAGTGGACAGCTCAGGAACACAGTCCAGAGGGGAGCCAGATTAGCTTGAGGGGGTGGAATTCAGAACAGGGAAGATCATACTAGCTATTGTCATCAGATCCAGGCCCCCACCTCTCTCTGGAGATAGGAACGCGGGGTGTTGCTCTATTCCTCAGAGTAGTCCATTCACTTGGGGAAAATCCATCACTTCTGGTTTCTCCTGTCCTGACTCCCTGTAGGTCAGCCCCTTTTTATTAGCCTCCACTTTCTCCTGCCAACCCAGCCATCCGTTAGGTGAAGGTCCAGAAATAAACACCCAGGATGTGCCTTCGATGTTTCCCAAGTTTATCCCCAACACTCCACTGGCAGACAGAGCAGGGAGAGTGGCTGCTTCAGCTGCCGATTTCATCCACTGCCTTGTGTTCACTAGTTAACTTTCCAAGGATAGATGTTTCCAATCCCTGTGTTGCTTTATTCACTCAGTGGCTGTATAGATATCTGGGCTATGCATCTAGAGATTTTGTTTCAGCTGATTTATGGTGAGCCCAGAGCATCAATATATTTCTCAAGTTCCCTAATTGATTCTAGTTGAGAATCAAGACTAAGGCTCCTGAAATCCTAATATCCTAGTCACCTCTTACCTTTAGCACCATGAACTGGTCCAGGCAAGTTACGCTTCCTGAGTGCCTGCCCTCTGCTGGGTGCTTTGCATGTAGGTCATCTCTTTTCATCCTCACAACCACTCTGGCTGCCAGTATTGTTATTGCTAGAGGTTCCATCCAGAAAATGAGGTTTGAAAGAAGCCTGAGAGCCTCAAACTAGTAAATGGTAGAGCCTCTATTGAAACTTAGTCAACTCCTGCCTTAAGCACCAATTAGCACTGTGATAACCCCATTTATGTAACATACCAACATCTCAGATTTAACAAGTTCACAACGGTTCTTTTATGTTGGCCCAAAATTTATCCTACCACCGACTCTCTCTCTTCCAAACACAGTTGCCAGATGAATGCTCCTTAACTATTATATCATTTAGTCTATGTCCCACTTCTGCTAAAATATCGCAGTGGCTCTCCATTGCCCAGTAGAGTCCAAAGTTCCTAGCTTGGGACACATCCAACTTGATTTTTTTCTACTCTAACCAAATTGTGCTACCCTTTGCCCTC
>NW_005355159.1:5978090-6005596 GCF_000412655.1 Myotis brandtii
CTTTTTTTTTTGCTCCAAAATTCAGAATTTGGATTTGTGTTTTGGAATTACATATGTTATATCGCTGGATCTATCAGAGATATCTATGCAAATCCATTTAATAAAAGAATCTGGTGTGGCAAAGGGGAAGGAGAAATAGCAAATTTTTCTCAATTTTCTACCATCTCTATATCACCAGACAAAAGCTTAGCCAGAGGCATTTCTGACCCCTATGGAGACTTATGAGACCTTAGAGAACATTTATTTGGCAGTTTTATTGTGAATCAAAGCGAATTTCCATCACTTTTGGCCTACATCCGCTCCTGCTGTCCCAGCCTTTTTCAAAAAACGTATTGTCAATATGAAAGCATCGCCTTTAGTGCAGTTTCTAAATTTTTTTTGCTTGAAATATTCTTCAGCAGGTTTTTCTGCAGAGTAGGGCATTCTGCCTGCAATGTGTCCAACACCCGTTTGCAAAGTCTTGTAGATTGTATCCTGAATACGTGCTGAACAAATATTTTTTAAAGAATAAATAAAGACGTGAAAGATACTTTGAAGGCACATCAAAAGGATTTGGTGACTTACTGAATATGAGAAATTTGGAAGAGGAAAAGGAGATAGTCATCACTATTGGACCTAAGATTTCTGACCTACCTGCTTCAAAAGACTTGGAATCCCTAATATTTACAGTAGTGAAGATTCAAAATGAAAAGATTTTAAAAATCAGAGCAGCTCTAATATTTGGCTTGTGTCTCGTCTCTACCTAGGCAACAACAAGTGTCTCACGGATCGTCAACTTGTCTTCCTGCCTTTGATGTATTTCAGGAATCTTTTATTAGTAGTATTGGAACCTCCTCTGGTTCTGTTGGTCCACCCAATTTCTTGTTTATCCCAGGAGCACCGATTGGCCTTTGAGGCTCCCTGTCTCTCTGGCCTGGCTTTGGGAGGTCCTGTCAGTTCACACCCCTGATTGTGGAATCTGTAGGAAGCACCACCCTCTCACTGGAGGTGAGAGGTTTGAAGAGCAGGGACTCAATCTACCTTTCCCCCAAGCTCTCTGCAAATATTACCTTCTGGCCTATGTGATTGCTGAAATTCTTTTTTTTAAATATATTTTTATCGATTTCGGAGAGGAAGGGAGAGGGAGAAACATCAATGATGAGAGAGAATCATTGGTTGGCGATCAAGCCTGAAACCTGGGCATGTGCCCTGACTGGGAATGGAACCGTGACCTTCTGGTTCACAGGTTAATGCTCAAGCACTGAGCCTCCGCAGCCGGGCTGAAATTCTTTTATCATTAGTCAAAGTGTTACTCAGGAGCGCTGACTCATTAGCTAATTAATATACTCTCTATGATCATAATAATTAACCTTTTTTGGATAGTTGCTTTATGTCTCGGCATCTTTTACTTATATGTCTTTACAACCTGGCAAACTAGGTATTACTACCCTCCTTTTTGCAGACCAAGAAACTGAGTCTTAAGAGAGATAAGAAACACGTTAAGCATCTCGCATCTGAAATAGGGCAAAGCCATGCTCCAAGCTCAGGCTGCCTGGCCCACTGTTACCCTCTTTCCACTTCTCTGCTGCTGTGAGTCAGCAGGTGTCAGGTTATCTGTTTGCTAATCCATTACCACCCACAGTCACGTTGTGTAGTGGAAAGATCTCTGGGGTTGAGTCACAGGGTGGATTCTTTATTCTGTTCTGTCTAAAGTGTATGACCTCTGTACGCCTCGGCCACTTCATCTGCAAAATGGGGGTTAATATCTTAAAGGAATATAAGGAAAGCTGAATAAGGAAATAGACACACTTTTTAAAAATGTTCAGGAGTGACGTAAAATATCTGCTAGTGGCCTTAAGAGGAAGTTCAGACATAATAACTAACTGAGCTTGGGCTCAAACTTGGCCTCCATAGGAAACAGTGGGTTCCTCCTATTGCCTGGGGCTGGGCCAAGGTGAGCATTGCCATGGGCCATTTTCTTGGCAGTCTAGAGCAGTGGTTCTCAACCTTCCTAATGCCGCGACCCTTTAATACAGTTCCTCATGTTGTGGTGACCCCCAACCATAAAATTATTTTCGTTGCTACTTCATAACTGTAATTTTGCTACTGTTATGAATCGGAATGTAAATATCTGATATGCAGGCTGTGAAAGGGTCATTCGACCCCCAAAGGGGTCGTGACCCACAAGTTGAGAACCGCTGGTCTAGAGGGAACATTTTGTCTGTTTGACAATACTAATTGATTGGGAAGAAATAACAGCTTTGACTTGTTCACACTTTGCTCATTATGTTAAAGACTGAACTTTTATCATTTACTCGGTGGCTTTGGTGACTCTTTCATTTTGCATTTTATCCATTTAGCCTTCGCATGTCCTTGAGGATTATTTGTCAGTGTCCTTCCAAGGTCTTCACAGGTCACATTTTGTCTGACAATACTAATTGATTGGGAAGAAATAACAGCTTTGACTTGTTCACACTTTGCTCATTATGTTAAAGACTGAACTTTTATCATTTACTCGGTGGCTTTGGTGACTCTTTCATTTTGCATTTTATCCATTTAGCCTTCGCATGTCCTTGAGGATTATTTGTCAGTGTCCTTCCAAGGTCTTCACAGGTCACCCTTTCTCTTGGGGCAAAGAGATGCTTCACCTCAGACTTCTTTCTCTCCCGGATGCAGCAGGGCTGCCAGGGAGGGGATGGACCTTCTCTGCTGTGATTCTCATTCTCAATCGCATCTTGTGATCACAGCGGCGCAGGCAGGCTATTATTTGTTAGTTCCAACTGTGTGTGAGATAATAAATGTTTTTGGCAGAAGCCTTACTTAAGGGGGTGTGTATAAGAAAAGATTCAGGAGTGGTTGGTTACAAGTTTGATGATACTACAAACTGTGCTATTCATGGAGTTACTTCGGGAAATATTGCTGGTTGTAATTGACTATCTAAATTCTAACCCATGTGTGGATTTTAAATACACACCCTGGTCTGAAGCACTGTAACTCCTGAGTCAGTCTATCTCAAGTCCTTTCCTAGCAATGTCATCACTAGCTATGTGATCCTGGGCAAGTTGCTTAGCATTTCTTATCAAAAAATTGGGATAAGAATAGCACCTACCTTCCAGGGCTTTAATTCAGATCAAATGATTATGTGTGTAAAGCCCTTAACAGTTCCTGACCTGCTTTAGACACTCGATGGACACATGCTACAATTATTACAACCAGAATATGTTAGTTTGCTCCTTTCTTTTCATTGAGGTCTAATGGACATATTATATAAGTTTCAGGTATACAAGATGATTTGATAAATGTGTATATTGTGAAATGATCATCACAATAAGTCTAGTTAAGATCCGTCACCACACATAGTTATAAAAATTTTTTTCTTGGGATGAGAACTTTTAAGACCTATTCTATTAGCAGGTTCCTAATATGCAATACAGTATTATTGGCTGTAGTCACATGCTATATATTACATCCTCATGACTTATTTATTTTATAACTGGAAATTTGTACTTTGATTTCAGAGAGGAAGGGAGAGGGAGAGGTAGAAACATCAGTGATGACAGAGAATCATTGATTGGCTGCCTCCTGCACGCCCCACACTGAGGATTGAGCTTGCAACCTGGGCATGTGCCCTGACTGAGAATCGAACCTTGACCTCTTAGTTCATAGGTTGACACTCAACCACTGAGCCACGCTGGCTGGGTAGGGTCTTGAATAGGTCCCAGTGGGAATGTTCAGAACTTCACTGTCTCATTTCATTTATCTTCACACACTCCAATCAGGGATGCCCCCAGGAGTCCCTATAACAGCGCCCCCATTGCCTCAGTAGTATCATAGCATTTGTGCACCCGCCTTCCCCAGGAGGCCGTGAGCTCCTCCAGGGCAAGAGCCACATCTCCAACCTCCAGCCTAGAACTTGGCTCATGTCAGGACGTAGACCAGTGGTTCTCAACCTTCCTAATGCCATGACCCTTTAATATAGTTCCTCCTGTTGTGGTGACCCCCAACCATAAAATTATTTTCGTTGCTACTTCATAACTGTAATTTTGCTACTGTTATGAATCGTAATGTAAATATCTGAGATGGAGGATGTATTTAGGCGACCCCTGTGAAAGGGTCATTCGACCCCCAAAGGGGTCGCGACCCACAGGTTGAGAACCGCTGACTTAGACGATGCCTGTTGGGTAAAGAAATGTACATACGCCCAAGCCCAACCGGCAGGGCTCCGTGGTTGAGCGCCAGCCTGTGAACCAGGAGATCATGGTTTGACTACCAGTCAGGGCACATGCCCAGGTTTTGGGCTCAGTCCCTAATAGGGTGTGCAGGAGGCAGCCAATCAATGATTCTCTCTCATTGATGTTTCTATCTCTCTCTCCCTCTCCCTTCGTCTCTGAAATTAATAAAGATATATTTTTTTAAAAAAAGAAATGCTAATAGGGTGTGCAGGAGGCAGCCAATCAATGATTCTCTCTCATTGATGTTTCTATCTCTCTCTCCCTCTCCCTTCGTCTCTGAAATTAATAAAGATATATTTTTTTAAAAAAAGAAATGCACATACAATTTTTGCTTTACCTTTGTATCCTTTCTAACATGCAAACAAATACAAAGTTGGAAAAGCAACATGTCAATTACATTAACTTGATCAATTATAAGAGAACAACAGCTACTGTGGTTAAGAACCATGAGACATATTTTGAGACTAGAAGGGGCAGATGGGAATAGACTGCTGGATCTTCCAACAGTTGAAATGGTTGACTCCACTTATTTTATGGGATATCTCTGAAAAAAAAATTGACTGAAATATTTTTCATTTGCTAGAAAAAGTTGAACTGAATTGAACACATCATTTATTTTTAAGTGAAGAACAACCTTCAGGCTAAGAAAAACAATTATGGTCCTTGAATTCAATTATTAACATACTATTGTAAATAGGTCCCCTCCCCAGAACATTCTTTCCATTTCTTTGAAGTTTTAGCATATGTTTCCATTTCTATAGCTAACACACACAGAAAATGCATTATTTCCTATTTGAATTCATATTTCCTATGAAGTCTGTCTTGACTTTGTTTTAAATTTGCTTGACTAATTCCCAGCTATACAAGATCATGGGACTTTGTTAAAAATTCCGATTGCTAGGCCCTGTCCCTAGAGACTGGGATTCAGCAGGTCAGAAGGGAGCCCAAACATGAGCATTTATTAAGTACTTTGAGGATTGTGACAAGCTGCAGGATATAGGGACAAACAGGGGGCATTGTTCTAATTTAAGGTACATACACTTCTAGAGTATTTTTTTCTTCTCTTTAGAAGTCAAGTGAAGGCAATTACATTAAGAAAGGCTGCCTATAACCATAAGCCAAGCAAATTGCTCTAACTGCTCTGAGATGTAAAGCAAATAGTTTTGGGTGTGCTATATAATTTGTCTGATACCTTTACATTCTTTTAACTTGGGTTTTAGTCCAGGGGAAGAAACAATATTTTCCCATCCAGAAAAGCTAGTATAATCATGTTTGTATATACTGTAAGCTTCAAGTAATTATCTAACATTCCATTTTTGTACCATATTCTGGGCAAATTACCGGCCTCTGATCAATAGGACTTTGTGTTAAGTGTCTGTAAACCGAAACCAAAGAATGAAAGTTCCGATCAATGTTCAGCCAGAACTAATTATTTTAAATCTTCTGAAAAAATATCAGAATTCCTGAGAATATAGATGCCCTATTATTGGACCTGGCATACTTATTTTAATATGTAAAACAAGTTACTTTCCATTATTATTCTTTTCTTTTGCTTCCAACAAGAGAAATGAAATATTTCATGTCTGACCACATCATTAGCCAAAGACACAGTGGAGGGATTATACTTTTATTTCATAATTCTAGTAAAATTTATTCTTTTTCCCTTCTCTCTTTCACATGCATGCACACACACACACAGTTTGCTATAAGGAATTCTAAAATGAAAATATGTTTACTCATCATAGTATAATAAGTTGAGTAATAATCTAAAGAATTTGATCCTTCTTGGTTATCATTGTGATATGTGATCCCACTTTTTCTGGAAATGCTGTTTTTTAAAATCTGTAATACATGGATAATTGCCCATCTCAAAAATGTAAGCATTGAGCGAAATTACATCAAAAGATACAGTCATCCAAATACCAGCTCCCCAAGTCAAATATTTTTTTCCTTGTTGCATTTCCACTCAGCCGAGAGCATTATCATGAATGCCCATAGTTGTAATTATGCTGTAGATATATTATCTCCTGCTTATATGGCCACTTTGGTTGCATCGTCTTTATGTTGCCACATAGTTCTCTCATTGTTTTAAATGTCTATGTAATATTATATTGGGTGGTTATACCATTGTACTCTTGGACTTTCCAATATTCTTGAGCATTCACATTATTTACAAGGTTAAAAAATGGAGTTTCATTGCTGACAAGACCTGTGCTTTAAATGAGCAAGAATGTATGTTTTGACCCTGGAGCTAGCATATAAATCATCTCATTATATGGACCATTTAAACAGATAACTTCTTCATGGAGCTGAAATATTTGCTGTACATACCATATCTATGCTGTGAGGAAGCATGTTCTTTGAAAATGGTATGGCACGTCATCCCAGACTCACTGGCTTTCTGCTTGCCACTCTATCTTCCTTAGGAAATTTCAGTTCGTTTTCCCTAGTCATGTGGCCCAGAAGCCCGGAGCTGAGTAATGGGATGTGAATGATTTGCTTAGGGTGGATTCAGACCTTTGAGGTTCTCAAAGAATATGGTTTCCTCATTCTTCCCCATAATTTCTCTAATTTGTTCAAGGAAATTGAACAAAGTTCTGAGATTTGCTATGATGGCTACTTTAATTATTTGTTTTGTTTTGAAATATTTAATTTTTTCATTTCCTTTTGGGGTCACCTGGTTAGATTTGTACCCTAAGCAAATGTTTCCTCTTTTCTGAAGTAACTAAACAATTGATAATAGTTCATTAGGTTGGGTGTTCATACAAGAACATTTGCTCTGTATCCTAAAATTCTTGATCACCAATTGCAAACAAAAATATTGTCTGAATTTTTTATACTAAATTTTATCACTTTACAAGATATGGATTCCTTTAATTCTATCATGGTAGCACAAGGGTCACCAATAGATGAGATATCTGACTAACTTAAGCATGTCTTGAATTGACATCATCATCAGTTCAAGGGAATTTTGAAGGAAGGGAACTGGTATTTTGTCAAACAGACTACGTTAACAAGAGTTTCCCCATACAGTAAGACCACAAAACGGGAGGTAGTCTTTTGTTATTCAGGATATGATTAATATTGCCTCATCATTTAATTTTAGGACTTAAATTTTAAAGTTGCTTGCATCAGTTCAAGATACTGAGGGTGCCTACTTTTTCTTTCTTTAGTTACTAAATATTTGGTAAATAATGAACTGAAAGAAGTCTCCCGCGATATCTTTTTCTTTACCAAAACCTCTGCTAATGTTTTGTGTTAGTTGTAGTCTTTTTTTCTTATGTACTTTTTCATTTACATTTTTGTAACTGTTTTATATATAATTTGAATCAGATTTATTTCACTTAACATTGCTTTATATGTTTTTTTCCTATGTTTACACTCTTCATGTCAGTTGTAATTTTTGTACACCATTCCATCCTTCTGATATTCCATAATGTTCCTAAGTGTGTCCCCTATTACTAGGCATTTCGAATGCTTAATTGTCTATCAAGTACATGATGATAATTGTTAAGACCCTGGCCCACACACCATGTTGATATTGTGTATATAAGTCATTGAGGTGATCTGATCCTGGCATAATTTGTCTTCCTCAATCAGTGTTGTGCATTTTTTACTGAATTTCTTTTTTGTTTGGGGATGGGGGTCAGAGGAGAGGGGGGCAGGTTGTAATCCACTTCATGGGTATAACCCACTTCATTTTTGTCTTTCTTTCCTCAGTGGTGAAAGTGGTGCTGGAAAGACAGTGGCGGCCAAATACATCATGAGTTATGTCTCCAGAGTGTCTGGAGGAGGCCCCAAAGTCCAGGTGAGTTTGTGATGTAGCCCATTTTGAGACCCTGTCCTACATGAAATGTAAGAGGCTCCATAACTGTCAGAATGGCAAACATTTTGAAGTATTTGAAACATTCTATTGGTAAAAAAAAAACAAAAAAAAAAACGGGGCATAGGACTCTCATACCTCCCTGGTAGGAGCATGATCTAGTATATGTACTTTTCTGGAGGGCATTTCAGCAAACTTTATCAAATCTACATGCATGCACCTTTTGACTCATTAATCCTGCTTAAGAGAATGTGTCCTTTACTAGTAGATGTGCTGAAACGTATGCAAAATTATACTTGTATAAAGTTATTTGATGTGACAAATTTTTGTAAAAAGAGGCTCATGAAATTAATTTTTAAAATCCATTTCATTTAACCCAACATATCCAAAACATTATCATTTTAATATTAAAATATTGATGAGATATTTTACACTCTTGTGGGTGCTAAATCGTTGGAATCCAGTGTGTATTCAACCTTTACAGTACATCTCAATTGGGACTAGCCATGTTGCAAATCGAAGCTACCTGTGGCTCATGGCTTCCATCTTGGACAGTGAGTGCAGCTCCAGAACCTAGACTGGCGTGGTGCAGTCCACATGCTTTTTTCCATTCATGTAGCCACATCCTCTCCCTAGAAGACTGATACGGAGACAGGAATCCAGAATGCCATTTTGTGGTGGGCTGTTCCTTTACTGTAATTTGCTCTTTCTCTTTTCCCCAATACGCTTACCACAATATTCTACTGGACATCTTGAGAGCGGATGAATGGATGGATAGATAGGTGAATGGATGGAAACATGAATAAAGATTCTCAGTTAACACGTCAGTAATTAAAGAAGACAAGAGACAAGGAAAAGCCTTTCTTTTGTTCTCTCCCTATGCTATGAGAAACTGAGTGTTGATAAGTGGTGTAGGTGTGTCTGATTAGCAAACAGATATAAAGGATTAGGAAGATCCACATGTCAAAATTAATTTTACAATGAAAAGCAAGGTTTATATAAATCCATGAGTTTTTTAAAGAAGACTAGTTGGATTGGAAGTGATATTTCTAAATTTTGAAACTGACCTCATAGAGGGACCACCCAGAACTTGCCTCTGATGCCATTGCTAATGACATGGCCCCGGTCGTTGTGATTCCAGTTCTTCCTCTTCTGAGTGCTCAGGAGGGCACCGAAGGGAGCACTTTGGCTGTTACATAGTCAATTAGTAGTTAGTGCCTTAATCCAGCCCCGTTTTCTCCAGACCATGACTTAGTGGCCAGACTGCAGACATTTAATGTTGACTTTTCTCTTCCTGTTTTCCTATGAGGACAATGAGGCAGAGCTCTTGGCTTGAAATTAGTCAGTAGCTACAGAGCACAAACCAAAGACTTGTTATTTCTGGAACATGTTTAACCATAGCATGTGAATAATTAGAAGTACAAGGAATGACTCACTTGTTGAAAGACCTCTCCAACATCAACTCCTGTCTACTGAGCTATCTTGCCCAGGAGGTGTTTTGCACACTTTTCAGTCTGGTACCGAACGAGGGTGTTTGAAAGCCCAATCCTTGCCCTCCGGCGGGCCAGGAATTGTTCTGTACAAACCAGCATCTGCTCTTGCTGCTCAAAACATGGCTTCATGTTGGCAGAACCAGGGGCACCAGGCACTGGTTAGAAATGCAGGCTCGCAGGTCCTGCCCAGACCTACTAGACCCCCATCTGCATTTTAACAAGATCCGAAAGTGAGTGCCGCATGTGAAAGTTTGGGAAACACAAAACTGTGTCTACAGCCTTGCTTGAGTAGGAGAAATTGTTTCATTTTCTGTAAGGTCCCTGTCCCTCCCAGTGAAGAGGGTGGAGGTGGGGGTGCAACAGGCAGGGAGAGCAGTTGGATAGAGTGGGATAAGGATAGTCAAGAATCAGATCAGAGCAGTGAGGAGATGCCCCTTCCTGCTCCACTCTCCTTCCGGCGGGAGTCCCGGCACCCCAGGCACCCCAGGGCATGCGGGGTAAAGCACAGCAGGGTGGAAGCCCAGGCCAGGAGTGTTTGGAGATCCTGATTCACGGCTGGGACCCTGGCTCCAGGACTCCTGCCTGAATCCAGGGAGCTGGAAGACACAAACCCACTAACAGGTTGAAGTCTGTCGAGAGGAAAGAGTAAATCCTCCTGAACCTGCAGGGACATGTGGACTTGAGGCCGCTCCCTGCTGCATCCAGAAGCCGGGTCCTTAGGGAGCGTTTGGCATTGCTCAGTGTGGTGGGTGTGTGCGCCTTCCTGACCCCTGGTCTGTTTGCTGTGACAGCACGTCAAGGACATCATCCTGCAGTCCAACCCGCTGCTGGAGGCCTTCGGCAACGCCAAGACCGTCCGGAACAACAATTCCAGCCGATTTGTAAGTCTCTTCCCTGCTTTGGGAAATGCCGCCTGGCTGGTGGTGTGGATACACCCGGTTTAAGTCCAGTGTCTCCAAGGCAACGGGAGCTTTCACATGTCATCAGGAGGCTGCCTTTTGCATCTTGTCTTCATTTTCTCTAGCGGCATGCTGTCAGGCTTCAATTTGCCCTTTAGCGGAAGTTATTTTTGAACCCCGGGATATAAGTCAGCTAATTTTTTAATACAGTTCTCAACTTGAGTTGCCTTCCTAAGGAAAATAGAAATTGGTGCTGGAGGAGTTTGCTTTGTGCCCTGGAGGAAAGAGACCTTCTTTCCCAGACAAAGTAATAAGTAGGCTGGGTCCCAAAGCCTTTTTCTTTTCATTTATTTATTTATTTATTTATTTGTTTATTTATTCATTCATTCATTCATTCATTCATTCATTCATTTTGATTGATTTCAGAGAAGAGAGAGAGTCTCATTGATCGGCTGTCTTCTCACGCCCCCTACTGGGGATCAAGCCCACAACGTGGGCATGTGCCCTGACTGGAAATCGAACCGTGACCTCCTGGTTCATAGGTCGACGCTCAACCACTGAGCCACGCTGGCTGAGCCCAAAGCCTCTTGCTTTGCTCTTGCTCATAGACTGGGTCTGTGGAAAATGAATGGATAGCACACTATGATCCGGCACCTTGTAGAGAACCCTCCTTCTCTATGTCAGTCAGAGGGAGTTGACTGCCTCCTCCCTCATAGGTTGGTGTGTTTTATGTATTTCACGTAACATAACAACACCCCAAAATGATTGGACTTAACCTGATAGATTGCCTCCTGACTGGCCCACTTACCCAAGGTAATGAAAATGTCAGCGGAAGGCATTATGAATGCCCATGACAACGCTTTTCTGTCTGAACGTCTTCTGAGAATTGAAAGGCTGGCAAGGATGAAAATAAATATATTCCCCTTGACAAGAAGCCACATTTCCAAAAAAACAGTATTTGCCCAGTAGCTTTGATTTATGTAGATTTTTCGTCTTAGCTCATAGACTATGTCTGGCAGGAAAGCATTCAAGGAGCTATCTTTAAGGCGGATACTGGACCATTTTAAAATAATTAAGTGGGAATTTGGGAGAAAGATGATTTCTTTTTCACCTTTCTGTATTGTAAGGAAGCTTCTATTTTCTAAGAGAATTCTTTAAGCTCTCATGCAGTGATTGTTTGGTTCCCTCGTGATTTATATCTGTCAGAATTGCCCTCATTTTCCTTGCTGTTCAATATTATTCAAACCATTTGTTCAGTTGTTGATCTGTCTTTTTTTTTTTTTCTTCTCATTGGCTGGGTCGTGTAATCTTGAAGAAGCTTCTAGGTAATGCAATAGAAAGAAGATGGGAATACACCTTCCACTTGACCTTTTTTTCCCCTTTTAATCTCAATCTTCCTTGTAAAAATGGATTTGACCAAACTTAACTCTCTTGCTACCAGCCCCCTTCTTTTGCTCATTTAGAGAGCAGAAAATAATTAAGTCAATAGTCCTCTTGATTTTTTCCCAATAAAAATTATTCTTTATCCTGAGACAAGGATGATACATTGGTCAATTTTTGTAAAACAAGACAAAAATATCCAGCAATTTATATTTTTCTGATTACAAAATAATGTCTTATAGCCCTCAAAAAAAGATGGGAAAGAGTATGGATGGGCACATTACACGTAGAATAACATCTAATGGGCATTCAAGGATGTTCCCAGGAATAATGAGAGAAATATAAATTAAAACCATTTTCTGTCTCTGAGGTGGGCAAGTATTAAGGAGATTGATACCAGAGAAAAGACACTATTGGTTGAAAGTGGACACATTTCTGCTGGAGGGCAACTTGACCATCTTTACCAAAATTGAAAATGTTCATTGTCTGTGACCCGACAATACTTTTAGGGCACAATGTCTAAGTTCTCTGTTAATAATGACTTTTTAGAAAAGATATCCATAGTATATTGTTAAATAAAAAAAGGTTAAAGAACAATATTTGCAATATGGTCCAGTTTTCATTTTAAAACGCATGTTACATAAAACATTATATAATTAAGAAGAGGGGATCCAAGATGGCCATGAAGTAGGAGGGAGTTGCACTCACCTCCCCCCAGCACCACCTCAAAATTACAACTAAATTACAGAACAATCAACCTGGATAACCATCTGAAGACAAGTTTAGTTGAACAGTCTTATAGCTAAGGATATACAGAAGAAACCACACTGGCATTTCTTAAGGGTTCCCTCAGGTCTTTCTAACAGTCGACCAAGGTTTGGAACCACTTCTAGAAGAACTTGAGGGTTTGCCATTTACAATGTCTACCCTTCCTAGATGTGATGCCCTGTTTGGTTTCATTCCCACCCCCACTTGATGGAGGTTACATGGATGGGCACTGAATCCTTCCCTCCAGAACCAGCTGAAAGGAAAAGATGAGAGGAATGGCCACATGGGAAGCACAGGGGAGCTTGCTCAGCCAGCCTTTCTCAGGAACCACTGTACTATAATTCAGGATGGCAGTGGTCTGTGCTCCCTCTCTGTGTCTGATGCTTCTGGGTGCTTGTTTTGGGGAGGGGGGTGGGAGGAGTCATCAGATTAAGACAAATAGGCCATTCGAGAGTAGCCTCCTCAGATACCTGGAATCGGCAAGTGACTTCCCAGGGACACAGCAGGTTCTGGGTGCTGGGGCAGTAGGAAAAATATGCCGTGTGCTTTTCTTGCCCTTAATGAGTTTACAGTTCTAGTCACAGACTTGCGGCCTGGCAGGATTCAGCCCTGAGATGGGTGGAATTCATCAGCATTCACATTTTTAAAATATTACATGTGAATACAGTTAGGCCGGGCATGCTTTCCCATGTGACCATAGGCCACACCACTCCTCAACACCCACATTCTCATCTTTTTCTTCATTTAAGTTTACTCTTCTACTAGTAGACCTTCTGAGGACTGGAAAGAAGCTAAATTCTAATGAAAGAGGAAAAAAAAAGTCATTTACTTAACAATCTGGGCACCTTTTCCAGCTAAATTCCAAGGTTTTATTCTCCTTTGTTCCCTCTTAGCAATAATTTAAAAGGAAATATTAACCACAACAGTAACAAAAATCTCCACACCCACAACTAGCTGGCGAGGACCTTCTTTATAATCAAGTGTTTTTATTTTATATGAGAATTGTAGATTCTCCAGAGGGTCAGAGGAATTGCTTTTGCTCAAAGTCAGCAAAATGCCTGTCAGAGGGAAAACTTGCTTCTTCTTAGAGGCTGATAGAGGTCACTCTCCTTAGATCAAAGGGACCCTGGGATTTTCTGTCCCATTCTTTACAGCTTCCGGCTTAGCAAGCAAACCCCTACTCGGGAAAACGGGCAAGGAGTGTACCATGTCCTTATTTAGTCGGACTAGAATGGTAGATTCTCTTTCTCAATACAGAATTGTATGATTGGACAAGAGTACAGGTTATTGTCTGATTTTTTTTTTTAAAGTCAGGAAATCTAGACCAGGACTGGGAATGATTCAGAATGTATCTAGCATTAATGAATTTCCTTGAATTATATGCTGTATCTAACGCCTATTTGGAACATCATGTTTTGTTCACTAACCATTGAAGGAAACCCCTAACTTTCTTGCAGGGAAAATACTTTGAAATCCAGTTCAGTCCAGGTGGGGAACCAGATGGTGGAAAGATCTCCAACTTCCTTCTGGAAAAATCTAGGGTGGTGATGAGGAACCCTGGAGAGCGGAGTTTTCACATATTTTACCAGGTTTTCCTTTATATTGTTTCTTTCCTACTTCCTTATTCCTTCTCCACATTTAGATTTGCTTGTTTCCTCTCAGCAATCAGGTGTAGACAATCTAGCCTGTAAGCCAAGGAGCATTTATCACAATAGAATGTGTAAGTCGGAGTGCAGAGAATTGTCAGAACGAATGTCCCTAACCTCACAGGAGAGTAAGTTCTAGTCGGGGTGAGAAGACAAACAGAGTTAAGTAATCAAGAAAGTATTGATAAGACTTCAAAACAAAAGCTTGATTCTTTGCCAAATAGAAGTTTGTGTGGGGAGAATTGACTGGGGTGGGAAGGGGAGGTCTATAAAGGGGGTGCAGGATGACATGGAGGGGAGGCTGTGCAGGCAGGTCTGGTGGCCTGGACAGGGCACTGGAGGTGTGAGCGAGTCCTCGACGAGTTTGCAAGGGCAGAGTCTTCAAAATAAAAAAAAAAGTCAGGAAATCTAGACCAGGACTGGGAATAATTCAGTTATTGGATGAAGGACTTGAAATAGGCTACGGATCTTTTTTTTCCCCCATCACCATTTGTCCCCTTTGCCCTCTCCTACTTCCCCCATTGGCCATGGATCTTTAATGTCAGCTCAAAAAGTTTTGACTTAGACACTCAGCAGCCGTGGAGACTTCGGGGCTAGAGCAGGTGGAGGATGCTTTTACACTGTGTTCCAGTCTTTGGCAGTCATCTGACTCAGCTAGTTTTAAAGATGTTTTTAACTATTTTAAAAATATAATGATACGATAGACAATATCATTATGTATGAGTTTATATACATTTCATCTATTGGGGATCCACATTAGATTTCTTTGAAGAAAGGCCTGCGACTATTTTTTGTTTTGCTCCAGTTTAAAGACCACTGGATTGGAGGGAAGTTATACTGTGTTGGTAGCTCGAATTCAGTCTTATCGATTACATAGATGTCTTAGACCAAGCATGTCAAACTCGAGGCCCACAGGCCGCATGCCTCATTTATTTGGCCCGTGTTAGCCTTTGAGTTTGACATGCTTGTCTTAGACGATGGCAAACAATTCTTCCAGTTAGTTTGTTGGTTGAAAGAATACATAAATGACCAAAAGCTTTTGTGACTTCAGTAATGCTTTTAATTGTATTAATCAAAGCAACATGTACAGATGATTGAAAAATAATTTTGTATAGCACACACATAGTATACTATTTACTAAGCACTAGAGCGAAGTTCATAATTGTTTCCAGGACCCCTTTAAATAAATGCTGTGCCTCTCTCCACCCTCTCCCTCCCCCCCGTACCCCCCTCACCCAAAAATCCCCAGCCCACAGGTTGGAAACCAACAGACTAGGGGCTGTGGAAGTGGTGAGCTTAGGGGAAGATGGAGGTAAAGATTCTGACATACAGTTAAAGCTGTGAATAGATGAGAGTCCCGTGGGAGTGAGTGTGGAAAGAAAAACCATGTCTCTACAAGACTGGGGGCCTGCGGACCGTCTGCAGATTGAGCAGGCATTGGGGAGCAGGGGGTTAGTCAGGGGAGGAAAACCAGGAACCTGCAGTGTCACGGAAGCCAGCCAGGGGAAGCTCGGGAATGAGCTTCAGCGGCAAATGCTCAGAGCTCTTGTGGGTAAAGGATGGGGCAGGGGTCTAGGGACCAAGAAAGGGCTGTTGGACTTTGCCACTGGAAGTAGTGTCAAGCGTCATTTCATCAGAATGGCGAGGGGAGAGGCCAGATGCAGGTGGTTAAGTCGTGATGGGAAAGTAGAGTCTGCAGCTTGAAGTTCACGGAGTCAATGAAATGCTTCTAAAGAAGGCAAAGAGCACCTGTTTGTAGATAGAAGAGAGTTGGGGTTGCGGGGGTGAAAATGCAAGTGAGAGGGGCTGTGCCATGTGGGTGGGGAGAAGACAGGAAGAGTAAGGGAAAGTTTTTTCTCAGACAAAAGAAAAAAGATAAACAGAAGGGAAAGATAGGAAGAGGGTGGTACAAAAAGATTTCGAAGAGACTGGGAAGAAAACTAAGGGAAGCTGATGTCATGGGTGACCTGGGACTTCTCAGCAATGGAGATGAGGTTCCCTGTTTTGGGGCTGTGCTGCTGAGTTGACATGAGGAACTTTACCGCAATGGAGAAGTGTGGAGAGGAACCGTCTCTATTTTCCTAAGTCCCATTGGGTTGGAGCCAGCTGGGGGCTGGAGCTGGCTTGCCTGGGCTGTGTGCATCTCTTTCCATCTCTTCCTTCAGTGACATTTTCTTAATAATTTGACATCAGTCAGGGGAGGAGTATTTACACCATGGAAACTGGCAGACACTACAAATCCATTTTCTCCCCAAGACTTGCTGGTCAAGTATTTGCAGCACAGCACTGGTGGGAGCCCTTTAAGAGGGTCTTGCTCGGACCTAAGGCAGATATCAGAGGTGGAACAAAAAGTCTGGGACAGTCATTTGCTTAGAGGTTTCAGAATGCCAGAGTGTGGGCCTTCGGTGGCTTTTTAATATGCACCCTGCAGTGAGCGCACGGAGGGGCCAGCTGCGCTCTAGAAAGCCACAGGCCAGTTGAGCAGGAATGGAGAGGGATTATAACCTTGCTTGGTTTCCACTCTCCTGCGGGATCTCACCACGAAGCACTGCAGTCCGCTCCCCGTGTTGGACAAGGGGAGCTGCTCAGGTCTTGCAGGTCTTATCAGAGAGTTAAGGACCAGCATGTGCAGAGAGGACCTTGGGCGATCAGCAGTAGAGCAGAAATCCTGAAGCCCCGTCATATTTGGGGGATGAGGACCACCGGTCATTTCAGAAAGCAGGGCTAGAGAGTCCCATCACCCTTGTTCAGGGCAGAGGCAGCAGGAACCATGAGGTGCCTGGGACTACTTTGAGGTCGCATCACACCCACCCCACTGTCTCTTGTTCCAGCTCATCGAGGGCGCCTCTGCCGACCAGAAGCAGAGCCTGGGCATCACCAGCATGGACTATTACTACTACCTGAGCCTCTCCGGGTCCTACAAGGTGGATGACATTGATGACAAGCGGGAGTTTCAGGAAACTCTGGTAAGTGCTGGTGCGGGGCCAGGCGGGATCTGCTCGCGGGCAGGGCATTGCGGCTGGTAGGAAGGGCACTGAAGGTTAGCAAAGCCAAGAGCAGCATGAAATTTCCACCTCTTTCTGCTGTAAGCAGTCCTATTCGTCAAACACGTTTAAGCACCCTTCAATAGCCACCTGCCCCGCTGCCAGAGGACCGCTTAATGATTTGAGACGGGCAATAAAAAAGAGTGAACGTGCCCTGGCCGGAGGTTAGAGCAGTGGTTCTCAACCTTGGCTGCACATTAGAATCACCTGGGAATCTTTTTAAAATCCTGATTTCTGGGCCTCATCCTCCGGAAATTCTGTTTCTTTGTTATGGGGTGGGGCCACAACATTAGTAACAAAGAAACAGAATTTCCGGAGGATGAGGCCCAGAAATCAGGATTTTAAAAAGATTCCCAGGTGATTCTAATGTGCAGCCAAGGTTGAGAACCACTGGGTTAGAGCGTCGTCCCGCACACCAAAGGGTGGAGGGTTCAATTCCCGCTCAAGGACATATACCTAAGTTGCAGGTTCAATCCTCAGTTGAGGCATGTTTGGAGGCAACAAATCGATGTGTCTCTCACATTGATGTGTATGTGTGTGTGTCCCTCCCTCTCTTCCACTCTCTCTAAAAACCAACGGAAAAAATATCCTCAGGTGAGGATTAACAAACAAACAAAAATAGTGCATGCATCATTAACCCCCACCCCACCACCACCACCACACACACACAGGAGTTCTGATTAGCAGGTTAGAACTGTTGTGCATAGTTTACCACATTTACCACACCTGTTTTCTGGCAGCTCGCACAATTGCGCTGCCTCCTTAGAAAGGCAAAGCAGAGCGCTCTTGGGACCTCAATCAGGTTAGACACCTGATTGAGTTTATTAGCACACCTTCAGGCTTTTCCCCACCCACTTTCTCTTCACTCTGTACGTACAGGTCAGAGAGCCCTTCACACGGTGTGTGCGTTATAGTACAAAAGGTTACATCCTCTGGGAAACAACAAGTCGAGTTAGACCTTTCTGGAGGTGGGCCGGTCACCCATTTAGCCTCAAAGAAATGCATCGCTACTGCCCTTTGAGTCAGCTACCAGCCTGGCCCAACCTCAGCCCAGAGCCAGAGCCCAGTGGGAGACCCTGCAGGGCATTTGGAGGTACAGCTTGAAGAAAGTTGGTGTTGGTTCTTGAAGGGCAGGATGTATTTCCAGGGGCCAGGACAAGAGGGGACATCAAGAGGCCCTGAGGCCCCGAAGGAGCTGGCTGGAGCAATGCAGATGAGGGGCCTGCATTGGTCCTAGAGTAAATTTCCTTTGGAATATGGATATCAAAGACTCAAGCCTTTCAGCTGCTTTTATTCGATTGTATAGACCTCAGAAATAAGGCTTCTCTGATGCTGTTATTATTTGAATCCCTGGAGATTTTTAACCGAGATCTTTTGCAAATGCAATCTATTCTCAGTCCTCCCAGTGAAGGGAAAGGCCTCTGTGTGTATTTGGAGTAGCTGGACACGGGCACCAGTGCCCGAGGGGGAGAGGCATGGCACCAGGATCACACCAAGGGATGCGGACAGACTTGTTGACTGTGCCCAGCTGCTGCTCCAGCTGCGCGCCTCTCCTCCTGCAGCTCTCTTGGCCCTTATCCTGGAGGGGAGCATGCTCTATTCAAGGACACACTGCCTTTCCAGCATGATGTTGAGACTTGAGAGAGATGCGAGGGAGTGCATTGGTCAGGGATAATGTCTGACTGGGACTTCCAGCTGCCGTCACTAGCTAAGCCACATATCACTGCACCACCCAGTCGAAGCTTGGGCTCCTGCGTTGTGTGCTTATAAGGTTGGTGACCAGCTCATGTGGGTAATTTCTCTTCCCGCTTCCAGCACGCAATGAACGTGATCGGGATCTTCGCGGAGGAGCAGGCGCTGGTGCTGCAGATCGTGGCAGGCGTGCTCCACCTGGGAAACATCAGCTTCAAAGAAGTCGGCAACTACGCCGCAGTGGAGAGTGAAGAGTGTGAGTAGCCGTGGCACACAGTTGTTGAACAAGGGGAAACCATTGTTTAGCTCCATCAGAAGTAACCCACCGCTTTCCTTTGCTTAGATCTCAACTGAGGTATTTTGGGAAGAGATGAGAAGTCTCATTCGTCCTGCTGTGGCAGAACAAAAGGGCCTGTGAGTGTCCAGGCCTCTTCTGCGCACCTGCCCACTCCTCCCGCCCATCTCCTCCCGCCTCCCACATTAACTGTCCCAGAGTCACACCCAGAGACCATTCGTGAATTCATTTCAATTTATCATTAACCTTGGGGAAGTCTGGCAGAATCTCACATCTAGGTTTAAAAGTAAAGCGATACTTTAATGAGGATTTAGGGTAATAGCCGAATAACTCAAAAGATTTGTCTCCTCATAAAAACCTTTTCTATCACTGATCTTCAGGGTCTCCATTCACCTAAAGGTCATGAAGAGCAAGTGATTGGATATATGTAAATATGGAAAGCTCACAGATTCAGTTTGCCCCATGGGTTAGATTAGATTGGATTTCTGAAAAATGAAAAGAAAAAAAAGGACATTGACTATTGTGTTGATGTTGGTAATGGTCACTTTTGATGGTCACCTCTGTAGTAATCAGAGCCTGAGGACCTGAATGGCCATTTTTACTCTTTGAGAACTCAGGAATCAAGTCCTTCCTGCAAGACGTTATTGGTTTTGCATGGCACAGGCCCCCACAGTCACCAGGGCGTGTGACTGACTGTAGCCTCTTGGGCATCAGACGACTTTCCATCCTTTAACCACCCAGGAAGACGTTTTTCCCTTTCTCAGCATTCTTCAAGGATGATAAATTTAGATGCTTAGTAATAAATAGTATCCCACTCATTGCTGACAATGCAGCAAGGCTATTTCCATTCCAAATAAGGTTCTTTTTATATTTTTGTTTTCTTTTGTGATAAAAAGGGAAGCTCTGCTAACTTCTGATGTCTGTCTGATAAAGAGCAAGATGAATTATGTTTACCAGGGGAAGGAACGGGGTGGAAAGCAATAAATAGACAGGGTGTCCACAGAGTCTAGAAACACAACCTAACAATAATAATAATAACTATATTTCTAGACTTTGTGGACATTGCCCTTCACGTTTAACAAATGCATGGGAGTGTGCGAGAAGCTCATTAACACTTGGCCTTTTAACATTGACAGTTTGGTTTCTGTGAAAGTCGACTAGATTTATCTTCCCTTTGTGGATGGTACAGTTCTTTACTGCCCCTTTATGCTGGAGAACAAAGGTATGACTCTGGCACAGCTAGCATTTCCCCATGTGCCTGGGCCAAGAAGTAGCCTCCTCCGCCAACTGCGTGAGGCCCAGGATTGGCAGCTGCCTGTGGAATGCCCTGATTGGCGGAGGTGGAGTGATAGGGATCGGGAAAGGCTGTGTTGGAAACCAAGGAAGTCCAACAAAGAAATGTGCCCCTTTTCCAATAATTTGTTTTCTGTTCAGTTGGTAAGACCTTAGCATGGTTCAGAGGGGTACCCTGTTAAAGCTTCCCCCGCCCCCTGCACTCAACTGTTCCCTTCCCCAGAGGCTTCCAGTCTCTCGTATTCCATTCAGGGGACATGTGTTCCAGAGCAACTACACACACCCACTCATTTTTTCTCACTTTGTGCATGAGTGGGAACATAGAACATAATCTGCAGTTGCCTTTTCACTTTACATTATATCATGAAGGTTATTTTATAACTCACTGAGGAGCTTCATCCTTTTCTGTAGCTGCATAGCATTCCATTGCTTGGCTATATTTTAATTTAGTGAACTAGTCATCTGTTGATGGACGTTAGGGTAGTTTTGGATCTGCTGCTTTTACAATAATGAACGAACATTACTAAAATGAATAACCTGGTTTGTGGTGTCTTTCCGATATTTGAGTATATCAGTGTAATAAATTTGTAGAGGGAAGAGCTAGCCCATGTTTGGTTAAGAGAAGAAAGCAAACTTTCTCTAGCTATCGTAGTGGGGGAAATGGTAAGATTTCCATCAGAGCTAAAGCAAAATAGCCATTAATAACAACAAATTGTATTGTTATGTTACCTTAGACTAATGGAGCTATAGAATTTCCTGAGTCAAACCTTTACATTGCTGAGAAGTCAAACAAACCTCAACTTGGGCACATGTGTACCTGTCGTTATCAATAGCATAAGATGGTGTTGTGGAAACAAGTCTTGCTCAAAAGATATTAAATCCAAATTAACCTAAGAATTTTATTGAAGGAAAATAATATGACATAAACAATGATGGGGAGTACAAGTGACCATGCCTCTTCTTGGCCCTGTTAACTGTTTGTTTGTTTTTTTATATTTTATTGATTTCAGAGAGGGAGAGAAAGATAGAAACATCAATGATGAGAGAGAATCACTGTTCGGCAGCCTCCTGCATGCCCCCTATTGGGGATTGAGCCAACAACCCGGGCATGTGCCCTGACTGGGGATCAAACCATGACCTCCTGGTTCATAGGTCGACCCTCAACAACTAAGCCACACCGGCCGGGCTAATATTTATTTTTAAAAAACTTTTTTACCTTGCTGTTTCTTTTAAAATTGTAAAATGGAATTTTGTTTTGCTGCATCTTGTCAGTTTCTCTATCTTCTCTACACTTCACATGTAAAAGAAAAAAATTAAATGTGACTTTTTAATGCACTAATAGAAATCTATCTTCATTATCAAAATGTGCTGAAACATTATTTTCTAACAGGTTCTTCTCTGTTCTACATAATTCTGATTAACTATACCAAAGTTACAGCATTTTTAAATGAATCAATGCCCACTCCCTCCTCTCCTTCCCCAAACCTCTGTACTGCTCCGATGCAGTCCTTATGCAGCCACCCTCCCAGACACCTCATGGAAATTCACAGCCTGAAGGAAGTCAGTATGAGCAGCCCTGTAATTTTAGTACCAGGGCAGCCACTGAAGAAAATGTGAGGTCATAAAAGGTTATACTTGAAAAACATGGCATGGACTTTTTTAAAAGCCAGTACTGGATTTCCTCTCTAGACTTCTTAGCTGTTTCCCTCCGCTTGTGGCTCTGAATCTTGGCCAGATTCCATGCCCTGTTTTTCGAGTGCCTGCGGTCCTTCACTTGTGCCCTCCTCTACAGAAGAGGTGTGAGCCATGGAAGTAGATAGGGCATGTTTCCTTTACAATCTTGTCTGTCTGTTTGATCTCAAGGACTACTTCTGTTTTGTTACATTTCTTTAGCTGTGGTCATAAAGATAATGGGATATACTTTTTCACTAAATATTTGAACTGTGTCCCCATGTTAGCATGGTTATGGGCTTGGCAGGAGCTCATATTTACAAACCCAACAAAGTGAGGCTAATGATTTGTTGTATCAAACAATTCACTGTGTCGTTGCCATGAAGCATGAGGGGTCCTGGTGAATTTACTATAAAACATTGACTACCAGTGTGTCAAGTGAAATACACATGTGCCTGACTATCTGCCTGGTGACAGTGGTGACAATCAACATTGTAGCTTCCCTTAGTGAACCTCTTATACGTCAGACTCATTGGTAAATGGCTCTTGGTTCTCACAACAATCCTACTTGTGTCTAATCTGACTTACGGGCATCTGATGTTTTTTGCTCTGTACAAAGGTAAGTTTCTGTTTAGTGGGAGACACATCCAGGTTCCTAAACATACATGTGAACATCAAAACTAAACTAAAAAAGGGTGGGAGGAGGATAAAGAAGGTAAAGATTATCAGATAGATGGTGATGGAGAGAGACGAGACTTTGAGTGATGAGCACACAATGTAATATACAAATGATGTATTATGGAATTGTACACTTGAAACTAATGTTATTAACCAATGTCACCCCAATAAATTTAAATTTAAAAAAACTAAATTAAAATCATCACTTCATGGCCTTTGCGCCAAGATCAAGTGTAAAAACTAATCTAAAGGAAATGGCCTTTGGCAAATTACTGCACTTGATTTATTCACATGCCCTTTTTAAAAGGAAGCTGTCTGCTAGTGGGAGCATTTCTGTGGAACACTCACATAGATCATATACACCTTGTTCTGGCATTGCACTTTTTCTAAATGCATTCACTGGCTTAATCTCATTGGAAGGTATATACTGAGAAATGTCAGCCTGTTCATTCTAACACCATCTGTGAAATTCAAACATTATTTTTTATTGGGAGGCTTGTGATTTTTGAGCATTATCATGATAAGGTCTTTAACAAAATCCTTTTATCAGAGAATTTTGGTAAAGCTTTATGCAGAAAAAGAAGACTCAGTCCGGTTAAGAATTCTGATTTGTGTCCATAAAAATAGTGGGAAAAATCTGAGCATCCTTTCATGCCCAAGGATGGTTGGTGTCACTTATTAACATTAGAATGTTTTAACCAGAAAAAAAAGAATCCCATTTATATCACTAGCCCTCCTCTTGCAGTGTTTCACAGCTGGAAACAGGTTGCTGAGCCTGGGAACCTCAGCTTTTCTACCTGAAAGCCACACACTACACCACTGTATGTCCTCAGGGTGGGATAGGCGTGCCGTGATGTGAATAATACAACACCCTCCATTTCATTCCATACGCCTCGCCCAGAAAAATCTTCTAACACCCCTCTCCAGATGCCATCTAGGTCCCCTTGACTCCAGCCCGACCATCTCAGACCATTCAATGATCTCCACTATTGGAATTGGTCCTGACCTTTTAATCATCTACCATAACCTTCAGCTGTAGCCAATGTTGGTCTACTCACTGTGTACCTCAACCATGTCTCTTGCATTCCTGCCTCCTCACCTTTACACATTCCATCCTTCTCTCTCATCCTCTGCATCTATACCTATCCTGTCCATTCTTTTAAACCCCACCCATCTTCCTCAGTCACCCAAGCAAGTAGTAATATCTTTCTGTTCTAAATTCCCCCAGGACTTTATTATCCATCTGTGTTATAGATTTAGCTTTTATTTGGCAAACTACTTTTGCCTCCTCTAGGTTGTCATCAGAGTTTCTTCAATAATTTGTGTCCTGTCCTCTCCCTTTAACAACCCCACTCAAAAAATAAGTGGTTGGTTGTAATTATTAGTTTGATGATATCAGATGCTTCCAGCTCTTTGTGAATGATGCTATGAAAACACTGTACCAAAGAGGAAGAAAACAATATTTGAAGCCAAAGAAATGTTGCTTGATTTAGTTCCTTCCGGCTGTCTTGCTGCAAGCTTGGAGAGATGTCCATTTTAGGCATTCAGCTGTGATCTCAGTAGGGGGGATTGGTTTAATGCCACCCTTCTTGGTTAACTGATTTGTATTATTGGAAGCTCAGTCATTATAGGAATTGACTCATGTAATAGAATAACTGGGAAAAGCAAAGTGGATGGGTGTGTGTGGGATTGCTGATAAGCGGTCTTCACTAGCCTGAAAGTTCTTGGGACTAAAGATGGTGTCTTGTGTGTGTGTGTGTGTGTGTGTGTGTGTGCACGCCCGCGCGCGTGTGAACACGCAAATGCATAAACACACACACACAAGTGCCTCCCTGTTTGTGAGATGCATTGTTAACATTCTTAAAAACAATCGAGGTTCATTTTGTTTTCTATAGTTCTGGCTTTTCCTGCCTATCTCCTGGGGATAAACCAGGACCGGTTGAAAGAAAAGCTGACGAGCCGGCAGATGGATAGCAAGTGGGGAGGCAAGTCGGAGTCCATCCACGTGACACTCAACGTGGAGCAGGCCTGCTACACCAGGGACGCCCTCGCCAAGGCCCTGCACTCCCGCGTCTTTGATTTCTTGGTGGATGTAAGTAAACATAGCTGACTTGGTGATGCTTCATATTGTAGCTGTCCAGAGGAAAACTGCTAAGGGTTTCGTGTTCATGTGGCTCACTCCTTCTAACCATCACCTGACTCCTCCACTTTTTACCCTCTCATCCCGGGGCCAGTGTATCCTGCTTTTACTTCTAGAATTCTCCACCAAGTCGACACGAATACAGTAACAGCTTCTTATGGACAAAATACAGGGTGGGGCAAAGGTGAGTTTATAGTTGTTCATATGGAAAATAATACAATATTTAACAAATAAGAATAAGGTGTGATTCACGTACTCACAACTATAAACCTACTTTGCCCCAGCCTGTATTTTATGGAGGCAGGACTGAAGGCCAGGAAAAGAGGAGACCCAGGATCATGAGGGGGTCTTGACTTTGAGCCTAAAGATTTAGGGATGTTGTATTTGTCATCTATTACTGTGTTACAAATTAGTCCAGAACTTAGTAGCTTAAAACAATAAACATTTATTCTGTCATTTGGAAGTGACTTAGCTTGGTGGTTCTGATTCAGGGACGAGATTGTGGTCAAGATGCTGAGGGGAGTGATGGTCACCCCAAGGCTTGATTGGAGTTGGAGGATCTGGTTCCAAGCTGACATGCTCACACGGCTATTCGCAGGGCTCCTCGGGTCCTTGCTGCATGGCCCTTTCTTTTCAGCTGCCTGAATATTCTCCCAGCAGGGCAGCTGGTTTCCCCCAGAGTGGGTGATCTAAGAGAGAGCGAGGCAGAAGGCCCAGAGCTTTTAATGTCCTCGTCTTGGGCTCAAGTATTGCCGCTCTGCAATATTCTGTACCTTAGAAGCAGGTCACTAAGTACAGCCCACACATAAAGGGAGAGAAATTAGGTTCCACCTTCTGAAAGGAGGCGTATCAGAGACTTCTTGTACAGTCGGCCCTCCACATCTGTGGACCCAACCAACTGTGGATAGAAAATATTCAGAAAATTAAAAAATGTTGTCGCTGACTATGTATTTAGGCCTATGATGGTTGTGTCTGTACTTTCTTGTTATTATTCCCTAAGCAATACAGCATAACAACTGTTTACACAGCACTTACATTGTATTAGATATTTTAAGTAATATAGAGATGATTTGAAGTTTATGAGAGGATGTGTATAGGTTATTTGCAAATACTATATGCCCTTTTATATAAGGGACTTGAGCATCCATAGAGGTCGGTATTCGCAGGCGTCCTGGAACCACTTGCCAACCGATATCAAGGGATGTCTGTATTTTAAAACTACCACAGATTTTTTTTTAATGATAGAATAATCATATATATATCAGACATCCCTTGAGGTGTGTGTGTTTGCATAATATTTGCATATATATACATATTTATGTATACCGCATATAGATCCTGGAAATTAGGCTTTGAGCAGTGTAGCACTGCCGGTGACAGTCTGTGCTAATCATTGCAGCCTGAGTGGGAGAATAATAATAGCAAACACTTATTTAGCACTTACTATGTGCCAGATACTGTTCTAAGTATTTTAGAAAAAAAAACCCTCATTTAATTCTTACCACAACCCTGTGACTCAGATAAGCTAACTGAAGCCCAGAGAGGTTAAAGAACTTACCCAAGGCCACACCACTCTTAGGTCATAGACCTAGGAATTAAATCCAGGTAATTGGGCAGTGATCCAGTATTCTACTCCTCCGCCTTTTATATGATCAAGGCAGGAAGAACCCTCAGGAAGCCCAAGTCAAGGGCAGCAATGTGGTCATTAGACCCTAGAAGTCTGTATGATTGGGTGTGGTTAGGGTTGGGCAGGGCAGGGCAGCATAGGGTAGTTATTCTGTGTACTCCTTGTGGCTAGTTTAAGGATACGATTGCTTGGGAAGGTCAAGGTCATGTCAAGCATTAGCCATGTTTTTAACTTGTTCAGACCCTCCTTTTACTGACAAGAGAATCTTTGGCCCCAGTGCTGGTGGAATTGCCCAGGGCCATTCAGCAAGAGGGTCATGCAGAGCCGGGACTAGAACCCACACCTCCTGTCCCTGTTCAGTGTATCTTCCAGCACTGGGCTTCCCACCTTATTTCCTTTCCATCTTTTCCCAATTTTGTGTGTGTTAAAGAGGGTGGATGCTCCATGTAAGTGATACTAATTAGAGCTGACAGTTACCAAGCACTGACTGTGTACCAGGTACTGAGCTAAGTGTTCTATATTATTACTCATTAGCTTGCAAAAGATGATTATCTTTTTCTCTTCTTTTTTTCCTGGAAAACAACTCTGGTACTTCAAGATTCATCCAGGTATTCACCACTTCCAGGAATTTTTCTCCTGTGTTCCTCCCTCCCCTGCAGTCCTCACTAACCCCCTCCAACCTACATTGCCCTCCTGTCATTAAGTCTGTTCCACTGAATTGCACATCTCTTCTCACAGTGATCGAGACCACAGACTTTTTTTTTTTATTATTAGTTAAGGTATTACAAATGTGTCCTCATCCCCCCCCCCTTTACCCCCCACCCTCCCCCCCCCCCCCCCCCCCCC
>NW_005355159.1:6006374-6061081 GCF_000412655.1 Myotis brandtii
CATGAGATCCCTGTAAATGTTGGAGATTAAACCCTTATCGGTGGTATCATTGGCAAATATGTTCTCCCATGTAGTGGGTCTTCTTGTTGTTTTGTTGATGGTTTCCTTTGCTGGAGACCACAGACTTTTTAAAAAAATGTTTTTTAATTAAAAAAAGAACATAGACTTAGGCATCGTCCCACTTAAATGTAATCCCAGGCCCTCCCTCTTGCCCAGCGTGATCTCAGGGATTGCACTGTGATCACTATTGGTATGAGAACTGCAGTGAGAATTAAAGGACCTGACACATACAAGGCACTTAGCAAAGTCTGAAACAGGTGAATGTTAAATATATGGAAGCTGCTCTTATTAACATCACTTTAATGGTAATTACTGGTATTATTAACCGTAGTTGGCTCACCCTCTCTATAAGCTCCTGGCAACAGAGATTGTCTTCTTGACATCCCTGGCATATTGTGTTAGGTGGTCATTAAATGATTAGTGAGTGGGGTTCTTTATGTGAAATAGATTTTACTTCGATCATCCAAGATGACATTTTCTTCCAATTCTCAAGACTTCCTGAAGAAAACTAACTCTGCCGGAATTTAATGGTTTTCATCATTAAGCAAACATTGTTTTTTCTCCTACCATAATAGTTTTCTGGGATTCTGGTGGTTTCTCAAAATACTTGACATTGCATTGAGACTTCTTTTTTTTTTTTTTAACAATTCGTAGTATTCTTTTTTTTCCATCACCTATCCCCTCTGTGCCCTCTTCCACTTCACCCTGCAATCAGCACACTGTTGTCCATGTCCATGAGTTACCTCTCTCTCTTTTTTTTTTTTTGCTCAATCCCGCCACACCCTCCAACATTCCCCCTTCCCCCACCAGAGCTGTCTGCCTGCTCTCTGTCTATGAGGCACTGAGACGTTTTTAAGGCTGTAAGTCACTGTCTTGGTCTCTGTTTCCAGCAGGCACTAGTATTTGCTGTGTGTAGTCTATTTGCTGTGTGCAGGATTGCTTCCCTCCCCCTCTGCATGTGCAGGAAAAGGAGTTAATTGCCATGCTGCTTACTTTCTCCTAGTCCATCAACAAAGCGATGGAGAAGGACCATGAAGAATACAACATCGGCGTTCTGGACATCTACGGCTTTGAGATATTCCAGGTAGGACCAGTTTAAGTCATTGCGGACTGGGGAGGGTGATGCATTTCCTCTGGCTTGAAGAAATGATTAATTCTAGGCAGTTAAAAAAAGAACACCCCACTATGGCCCAATTTTTGCCTTTGTGAATTCTTTGGGCACCGTCACCAAACTAGTTTCTCCTAAATCTAAACTACACAGCCTTCTCCTGATGCCTCTAGCATTTCTGCTAAGGCTTGTCACATGGAAGCATCTCACTAAATCACTCAAGAAATGTCTTCGAAATGACTTTGCAAAAATGATTAATGGAAGTAACTTTTTCTTTTTCAGAAAAATGGCTTTGAACAGTTTTGTATCAATTTTGTTAATGAAAAATTACAGCAGATTTTTATTGAACTGACATTAAAGGCCGAACAGGTAAGCATTCCCTCTTCCTTCATCGTGTTCTCCTTCTAATTTGTTTTCTTTTCAAGGGTGTAGATTTCTCTTTGGATAACAGCTTCAGATTTGAGTCTTGTCTTAGGAAATGTCCTTAACAGTGTCAGGCAGACAAACCGCATGCCACTGGGACCCTTCCGTCTGTGAAATAGAAACACCAGCTGCTACATTTTCTTCCTCCTTTGAGCAAAGGATGCTGTGAAGTTGGACTTGGGACTGGCTGCTTCTACTGCTCTCTGACTCACTGACCAAGTGCAAAATGGAGACCTCGTTCCAACCCCTTTGTCTATGGCATCTCCTGTGTGCCCAAGGAAAAGCATGGCTTTCTCAGAGTTGCTTTACTCCCAATTCTCCCTAGAAATTAATGTGTCTCTAACAAAAGTGGGTGTTTTCATTCTGGCTTGAGGAAACATGTCTTGCTTATCGTTTGTTCTGAAAGGCCAGCGCAGGTCCCTGTATTCTGGATTCCGCATTGTGTTTTGATTCTAGGGTGTCTGTAACAAAGTACCACAAACGAGGTGGCTTAAAACAACAGAGATTTCTCCTCTCAGAGGCCGGTATCAACGTGTCACCAGAGCGGCACTCCTTTCAGAGGTTCTGGGGGGAATCCTTCCTTGGCTCTCCAGCTTCTGGTGGCTCCTGTCCTTGTTTGGTGGCAACATGACTTCAGTCTCTGCCTCGGTCTTCACATGGCCTTTTCCAGTCTGTGTCCAAGTGTCTCTCCTTTCCCCTGTAAAGGCACAGGTGGTTGGATTAGGGGTCACCCCTAAATCCAAGATGATGTCTCTTGTGAGGTCCTTATCTAATTGTATCTACAAAGATCCTATTTCCAAACCTCACATTTTGAGATTTTAGGGGGCATGTTCAACCCACTCGACATATGAAAGGCTGTTTGGGGATGTTTAGTCATGGAGCGTTCATGCCTCTGCTTGGGAGCCCCAGTGAGCAGAGGCGTTCACATAAACCTCTGGCCTGGAGGTCTCGCCTTCCACCACCTCAGAACAGCTAGGGAGAGCGTGGGGTGGGCTGAGACGGGAAAAACTGGGCAGCATTTAGATCATATAGGAACTTCGTAGGGCATGACAGAAAGTTCAGATTTTATAGCAAGTAGGATAGGAAACCATTGCAGCATTTTGAGCAGAAAAGTGACATGGTCTGATTTGTGTTCTGTGTTTTTGAAAAGGTCACCACTCTAGCTTTACAGACTTACAGAGTGGAGTGAGACGGGAAAAAAAACACAGGAATGGAAGTTTAGAAACCAGTTAGGAGACGATGCAGGAGACTGTACAAGACAGGGCGGGAGCTTAGACCATGGTGCTATTAGTAGGGGTGGTGACACAGTGAGAGGTGGTCAGAGTTAGTATACATGTTAGAGACTGAGTCGCCATGATTACTCAAAATAATTAGCAATAAGCCAAGAAGGAAAGAGGAATTAAGGATGATTTCTGCCTTTGTAGCTTGAATAACAGGGCCAATGGTGAAACCATTTACTGAAGGATATGGTTAGGGGAGCAGTTGGTTGGAGACGGGGGGAATGTAGAGTCAGAACTCTGCTGAACAAGTTACATTTGAGAGGCCTGTTGTACATCCAAGTGCAGATTCCAAAATCAAATACATATGAATCTGGAACTCAGTGGGGAGGTCTAGACTAGAGAAATTAATACAGAGGTCACTAGCCTGTAGGTGCTGTTTAAAGCCATGAGATTGATTGGAATCACCTAGAGAAGGAGGGTTGAGGAAGCAAGACGGCTGGAAGATTGAGCCCTGAGAGTCTGCCTCCTATAAAGATCTGGAGGGATGCTAACAAAGCAAGCCTGGGAGGAAGGAGAAGAACCAGGAGAGTGTGCTGGTGTCCATCCAGTTAGATGAGCCCCTGGCCCGAGTGAGGGACCTTCCCCTTAAGTGCCTCGATGCTAATCCGTGCTGCTGTCCTATGTTAAACTCGGAGATTATTGTGAGACAGACCTGTAGGTTTCACCATATTAAATGGCCATTTTTTGAATGTCAGAAATGCCTGTGTGGTAATGATTTCATGTGGTTCAAACTCAATAAAAATTACATTACCAAGCAATAAAATGTTGCTTTTCTAACCTCCTTAGAAAAAAAAATTAAAGTTTCAAGTTGTTGTCAAAGGGCATTCAAGTTTTTCTTTCATGGTGATTTATGTGCCTTTGATATCCATATGTGTGGAGTCCAGCTAGTCTTCACTGGGTAATCATGTGAGTCCCCGCTTTCTGTCCTACAGGAAGAATATGTTCAAGAGGGAATAAGATGGACGCCCATAGAGTACTTCAATAACAAAATCGTGTGTGACCTCATAGAGAACAAAGTTGTAAGTATCGGTCTGGTGTGTATCCTCACTGCTCACAGATTTGTATTAAGTGCATTTTTCTCCTCTGTGTCGTTATTTTAGAATAGACAAGGTGACAACTCTGGTTTGCACAGAATTTTAAAAATTACATTTATTTTGTGTATATATGTATGTTAGCAAATAGAGCAATAGGGTTTTATTTTTGTAAATACGAACATGTGAACATGAGTAAAATGTCAATTTACAAATAGGAGTTGTTACTGAATTAATTCTATCATTTGTGTTGATGGCTTAGTGCATAAAAAGACACAAAATTGGCCCACCTTCTAGACCATTCATATAACTTCTAGGACTTGAGACCTTGAAATCATTCAAAAGAAAACAAAAAGGACGTAGACAGAGATCTCTACAGTACCATTTTTGTTTTTGTTGTTTATTAAGCTCAAAACTGGAAACAGTGAGAAAGTCCATAGACATATTCAAAAGAAAACACAAAGGATGTAGACAGAGATCTCTACAGTACCATTTTTGGGGGGTTTTTTGTTTATAAAGCTCAAAACTGGAAACAGTGAGAAAGTCCATAGACAGTTCAGTCGTTAAGTAAACTACAGCATATCAGAGCACACACAGCCATTAAAAAATAACTATGAAGACTATATGAAACTTGATGATTGTTTATTAAATAGTGCTGTGTGGATAAAATGTGTACACTGCACAACTGCCTATCAGGATAATAGGCTGAAAGTGAACATTACGAAATGAATTAGAGCCCTAGCTGATTTGACTCAGTGGATAGAGCCTTGTCCTACAGGAAATATATTTTTAAAAATAAAAAATATGTTTTAAAAAAAGAAATGAATTAGAGCAGTGGTTCTCAACCTGTGGGTCGCGAACAATGTTAAAAAAAAAGAAATGAATTAGAGCAGCGGTTCTCAACCTGTGGGTCACAAACAATGAAAATACATCCTGCATATCAGATATTTACATTACGATTCATAACAGTAGCAAAATTACAGTTATGAAGTAGCAACGAAAATAATTTTATGGTTGGGGGTCACCACAACATGAGGAACTGTATTAAAGAGTCGCAGCATTAGGAAGGTTGAGAACCACTGATTAGAGTCAAAGGAAAATGTTTTAATTTTTCTTTTGGGTTTTTTATATCAACTTAGTACAAATAAGATTGTGCAGATAATGATCTGTGTGTGACTTTGAATAGAATTTCAGGGAGTTAAACCATTTTTAAAAAAATGGGCTTTTCCTCCATCTTAGATCTAAGTGATGACTTCCATTTGGGGTTATTAATGGTATTCTTGCTCAAAGGGAAAGAATGACTTTCAAGATGGTATCTGGAATCTAGGGAGCTGTTGTTTCCTTCCTTAAGGAAAGACCCGATAAGCATTGCATGTATTTGGGAACAATCATTGAAGTGGGGCTTTGGCTTCTTGGTCCCATCAGAACCCTCCTGGGATCATGAGCATCCTGGATGACGTGTGCGCCACGATGCACGCGGTGGGTGAGGGGGCGGACCAGACGCTGCTGCAGAAACTCCAGATGCAGATCGGGAATCATGAGCACTTCAACAGCTGGAACCAAGGCTTCATTATTCACCATTATGCTGGGAAGGTATGGCCAGCAAGCCGGGGTCAACAAGAGAGGGGAGGCCATCCTTTCCAATGTCTACCTGTTTTAAGCCACTGGGTCTGTCATCTGTTTTCTCATGAGGCAACTGAAAACAGTGTCCATATAGTTTCATCTGCCTCACTGTGCTTTATTCATTCAACATGGATTCATTCATTCAACAACATGGGACCTAGGAAGTATGTGGGGAGGTGATACAAAAGACGGTATACACTACTTTGTCCTTTTTAATCACGAATCACCCTGGTACATGTCTTGCTTCTTGCTGCCCTCACAAGCCTTCATTCCTTACCTGCCCATGTCCACTGGGAAGAGAAATAAGGACAAACGCTCACATTTGGTGTTTGTTCTCATAAAATACATGACTATTGGGTGCCTCCTGGGTACCAGCTTTCTGTGGGTGCTAGTGATACGAAGATAAGTAAGTCAAGGTCCCGATATTTAGGGACTTCCCAGTCCTATGGAAATCCACTGGTCTCACCTTTCATCCCAACTAATCTTTTGTTAGCCCGAGTCCCTGAGCATGTTTTTTTAGCTGAATTGATCCAATTCTGACACCATTTGTAAGGGAAATTGCAAAGCCTTGAATGACAGGGCCCATTGCAATGGATTAATGAGCATAAGAAGTTTTTTATTTTATTCTGTCTTAGCTAAAATTTATAAGCCTTGGATGACAGGGCCCATTGCAATGGATTAATGAGCATAAGTTTTTTATTTTATTCTGTCTTAGCTAAAATTTATGGGAAAGAATTACGTTTATTACTTAGACATCCCTATGAATCTATTGAAGAAGGGGTGTGTGAGACCTAGATCCCTGGGCCATATAGGCAGCCAAACACCGTTCATCAGCATCCACAGGCCGTCACCAACTAAGAAGCTAACAAGTAAGATATGCACAGCTTTAGTGTGACGGTTCATGATGAAATCTGGAGCTAGGCACATTCTGGTAAGAATAGCCATGGCTACTTGGCTATTTTTTTTCTTCAATCAAATACTAAAAGGATAAAATGGGATTTCCTTCCATTCTTGAACAGGTATCCTATGACATGGATGGCTTTTGTGAAAGGAACCGTGATGTGCTTTTTATGGATCTGATAGAGCTTATGCAGAGCAGTGAGCTGTAAGTGTGTTTCCGCTTATCTCACATGGGATATGGGTTTGATCAGATTTTCAATATGAAACTTGTGGAGTGGTCAGCATTTCATTTCTTTGAGCTGGTGGGTCTGGGTTATCATTGGACAATTTGGTTTCTCAAAATAGCTTTTCTTTATCCAATCTCAGCTCCACCCTTGTATCCCTAACACTTCCCACCCCCGAATTCCAAGCGCAATCTGCATGCCTTTCAGGACCCCTAGCTTCATCAGTTTCAACACTATTATCAGGGAGAGGTGGCCATCCTGGGCTTGGGCTGGGATGGCCATGACTGACCACCTAAGAGTGGAATAGTCTGGTTCTATGATACTCTGCCCTTGATACATCATCCCAAGAATTTTTTGTGGTCACTCAATATTTTTAATGGCTTAAAAAGACCCAAGTTAACCTGAGTCCCCGAAGGTCTTGGGAAATGGCTCCAGAATTCTGAGAGGGACAAGTCAAGAGGGACTGCCTCAGAGACCCATTTTCACCCAAGACCCTGTCGAAGCTATAGAGTCAGAAGCAGTAGAGGCTTCCCCCTTGCAAGCTGCTGGAGCTTTCAGGACCAGCCCTGCTGAGTCCGTTTCTCCCCTCTCCTCTGTGAAGGGTCCCAAAGTCCTGGGTCACAGATCTGGGACATGATTTACACGATCAGGGCTGCACATGCCAGGCAAGTACAATATCGCACAGCCTTCCACATTTACAATTTTAGAGCTGCCTCCAAGTAATAGCTGCCCCGTTAGGCTCTGTTACTTAACCTGTCATAGTATCAAGGATACCTTCCCTAACCCACAGCAGCCAGCCTGACATTTTCCTAAGGAAGGCCCCACTATAATGAAAGCAAAAACCAGTATCCTTTCCGGGCCCTGGCCAGATGTGTTCCGCTCCATTTAACCCTCTTCCCCTCCCCCCAGCCTCCCACTCCTCCCGGCCCTCATCTCCACATGCCTGCACTTCCTTGCACTCACACCTCCCCAGTTTGAAGATTCTGAATTTCTTTTCATTTGAAAACACATAAAATCTCTTAATAGTTCAGGGGAGCCACCAGCCCTGTTGGTAGGTTTTATAACAGCCAGGTGCAGACACGCTTCTAGAGGGTTGTGGTTGTTTTGTTTTGTCTGAAGTATTAAAATCACTGCCAAGTTTGAGAGCTATCAATGCTTCCATGTAAACTCTTATCCGGTAGACATGGTCCATTGTTTATTAAACACATTTCCTACAAAAATCTATAATTGTGTCTGATCAGTTTAAAAATAGATTATAGGATTTCTAGAAAATTCAAGATGCCAAAGAGCCATTTAGGAGGAATTGAATTTGAGTGTCCGATGGCTCATTTACGTGAATCACTTTATTCACTGAGTCAGTGAATATTTACTGAGCACCTACTGTGTACCAGGCTATGTGCCAGACAGAAGGGGCACTAAGGTGTCTAGGACATGCTGGCATCGAATGAGCAAAGGCCACTGATGCTGTGAAATAGACTGCAAGATGTGGGACAGCCCCCCATGACCCCAATCAAAAAATTATCCAACCCTGAATCCCAAGTATCGATAGTGCCAAGGTTGAGAACCCCTGCTTTAGAGCAAAGCAGACCTGCATTGCATCCAGACAGTGTGTACAAGTCCCTGCGCCCTGATCCGTCTGTCTCATCCTCGCTCAGCAAACCCACAGTGTGTGTCCTATTGTCAAGGTGCACCTCGATGCCAGTAAGGAGGGGGACTCAAAAGACAGTGATTTATGATTTGTCTTTCAGGTTTGAACTCCAAAATGCTTATATCTTAGAATTTTTTTCTGTCTTTCTTGTTCTTCTTTTTGGTTTTAGTTTTTCGTCTGTTGCTTATTTCCCCGGGTCACGTCTTGATGGCTTGTGCTTTGAGTCAGATGGCCTTTCTGTAGCCAAAGTCACATGCTCCTCTCCATTCCCCGCGGAAGCATGCTTTCAGCCTCCTCTGATTGCTAATCCATTCTCTTCTCCTTTTCCAGACCTTTTATAAAGTCTTTATTTCCGGAAAATCTGCAAGCTGACAAGAAAGGGCGCCCAACTACTGCCGGAAGCAAAATAAAGGTTTGTTCTATTCGGGGAAGTTTATAGATTCCTATAAAAGGCAGGGTTTTCTAGGGGTCGTGAACGGCACCCCTGAGCCAGGATGAGGTCAGTGCGATTAATGGGCTGGTTACAGATGCCCAGAAGTAGTGTCGCTGCCTGAGCAGAGGTTGCAGGATGTGAGCTGAGTTTGACTTGGCTGCACTGAAACCCCCGATGGATATTAAGTACCTCAGAGCTTAACAGTCAGCAGATGATAATCAGCTACTTTCTAAGAGGAAACGGCCTAAAACTGAACCTGAAAGCATTCACATTAAACTATCAGAGAAATTTTATGATTCAGAGCCACATTATGAAGTTTGATGACCATTTTCCAGACCAGACCCCAAAACTTAACCAATTATGGAACTTTTAGTACTTGAAATTCTGCTGGGTCTAATAGGGGCAATTCATCCACCTCCCTGGATCTTGAGGACTCTTTCTTTCTGAGAATTACAGGCACATCTGGCCCTGTGGTATCTCCAAGTCAGAAGGAATTCTTTGTGTGTGTGTGTGTGTGTGTGTGTGTGTGTGTGTGTGTGTGTGTGTTTAATTGATTTTTAGTGAAAGAGGAAGGGAGAGGGAGAGAGGGAGAAACATCTGTATGAGAGTAAAACATCAATCAGCTGCCTCCTGCACACCCCCTGTAGGGGATAGAACCCATAACCCCGGGCATGTACCCTAACCAGGAATTAAACCCATAACCTTTGGATGCACAGGTCATCACCCAACCAACTGAGCCACATGGGCAGGGTCAGAGGGAATTGTTATTGTGTTTCTTGGGAGCCTCTTGTTATCTGAGCCAATGTGTGGCAAATTTAAAGGTTGTGTCAAACTTAATCACTTAATCATGTGATTCTTTGAGAAATATTTACTAAACTGTTTTTTAAAAATCATATCAGTTGTTAGAAATAAGGCGAACCCCAAAACAAGGGGTCCTGGTAGGACACAAAACATACTCGGGAGCCAGGCAGCAAGGCAAATATCTTTCCTCCTGCAGGAGGGTGGGCAGCACACAGGGCCTGCCAACACTGAGCAGGCGGTCTGCTCGGGGCTTTATTCCTGATGTGCGCCATCTGTCCCTCACTCTTGATTGGTCAGAGCTTAGGCTCACATTCTCACTTGATTGACTAATTTAAAGGAAAAAAGGAGGCGTTGACCTTTGCCATTTCAAAATGGCAGTTGCCTAAACTCCCTTCTTTAGCAGAAAAGATTACTTGTTTATTCTCACATCAGTTAAAAACATTTTTTTAAAAATCATACCAGTGCCCTTGCTGGTTTGGCTCAGTGGATAGAGCGTTGGCCTGTGGACTGAAGGGTCCCAGGTTCAATTCTGATCAAGGGCACGTGCCTGGGTTTCGGGCTGGGTCCCTAGTGGGAGGGGGGGGGCGCCCAGGAGGCAGCCGATCAATGACTCTCATCATTGATGTTTCTCTCTCTCCCTCTCTCCCTCTCCCTTCCTCTCTGAAAGCAATAAAAATATATTTAAAAAAAATAAAAATAAAAAATCATACTAGTGAAGGCCACCCCAATTTTATAAGTGATGGGATCACCAAGTGATGAACACCAGGGCTCCGGGGTTCCATCACTGTGCTCACATCGCAGCTTTGGCTTTTATTTGCTATGTGAGCGCAGAAGTTACCTAGACTCTCACTGCCAGATCTTAGTACTTATCTCATGGGGTACTGTGTTCATTAAATTCACGTAGGGTATTTAGCACACTGCCTGAAACAAAGGAACCCATCGCCCATGGGAAGATTCCAGTCAAGGGTACAGTCCTCTGGGATTAGGGGCAATCCTGTTCAAAGAACTGGAGAAATTGAAATCTCTGGATTGAGTTCCCTGGAGCAGAGCATTGAGGGCAGAGAGTGAATGCAATTCCCCAGAGGCCCCAGATATTAATGTCTCATGAAGCCTCTGACTCATGCCTTCACTTCAAGGATAAGGATTAGCTCTGGGCTGGAAAATCCAGTCACAAGACTATCACATTCAGATCCAAGGGGCCCGGATCATCAAGGTTGCAGTGACTCACTTTCAAGCGATCTGGATTCTCAGTGGAGCTTATTTCCTACAAAAAGGAGGGTGGGGTTAAGGGCCTTTTTTTTCTTCTTGGAAGACTTGACTCCTCTTCCTTCATGTTCTTGTCTAGTTGAACGCTCAAAATTGCCACCTTCTGGCTGCACTCACAGTGTTCAGGATGTCAAGGCTTGCTTGCTATTGTCTGGGGTGGTCATCCTGAAGTCAGTGAGCTTATCTAGGGGGAACTTACTGCACATATTCTCACCCCCAGTGGCACCCTCCTGGGTGGACTATGGGACCTATGTCTGTCTGATACTCTGCCTCCACGTTCTTCCTGTTTTCTACATCCCCTCTGAGACAGCATGGCTCTATTTCTTATACCTTCCATATCCACCATATTTTGCTGCTGTTAACTATTGTCTTAATGATATCTCTGAGATGTAAGCATTTAAAGGGATCCTGAGTTCCTTGGAAGAAAAATTAAATTTAAGGTAGTTTCAGTGTTGGGCATTTTGTTGTATTCTAATTCTTTAAAATTTAAAACTGATCTATAGGATTTAATTAACAGAATATGTGTTTGGTGAGCACTCCCATTATCTTGTTTATAAGTAAGAGTATTCTATATTTAATAACACGACGCCGAGGCTTCACTAAATTCTACCTCGTGGCTGGAAGTGACCAACTTTGAAATGAGAGCCAAAGATTGATGCCATAGGGAAATGGACTCGAGCTCAGAGCTGCAGAGTGGCCTGGACCGCAGCTGCATCTAAGCGACACTTGGCCACTAACGGCGCCGATGTGACGGTCGCAAGCACCATGCGGTGATTGGACTGGTTGACTTTTACCACCTATTCCAACCTTTCGATTAAGATGTCAGAGGTCTTCAAGTGCAGCCTACTTAGTGTATAGATGGGGAAACTGAGGCCCAGAGAAACTTAGGGACCTGTCCTGTAGCTTGCAAATCCCAAAGCAAGGACCCCAACTCAGGCTTGCTAATCATCTGTGCTGAGGGTACACAAGGAGCTTTTGCCGTAAGCCTTTTCTCACTGCTCTGCCTGCAGATTTTGACTCGAGCTTCTATTGGGCAAGTGCCTTTGGTAGTTCATGGACTCATGGACTCTTCTTGCCTGGAGTCAGGGTCAATCCAGTTCCTGCTTCCCCCTAACCACTTCAGGGGCATCTGAGGTTGACTCCAGCTAGATTCAGGATAATTGCAATGGTTAAGATAAGATGCATTCCTGTTTGCTAAAATGTGGTATCCCCCTGCCTAAAGGCTCTGTCTAATCCTGGCTTAATTCCTTTCACATCGCACTGAATTCCCCCGTATCTTCCTCAGGGAGGCAGGGTCGCATTGTGGTTAAGAATCAGACTTGGTAGCTCACAGACTCGGGTTCAAGCCTCAACTCTGTTGCTTACTAATTGTGTCATTTGGAGCAATACTTTATTTAAGGCCCCACTTAAATAAAGTATATATAGGCTGCCTCTTAGAATGGTGAGGCATGAATGAGAAAATCCATGTGTCTAGCCCATGATGCATATTCAGTATTGTTATCCATTGCTATTTTGAGCAAGAGAGAACTATGTCAGGTGGCACAGAAACTTAGTCACACTTGCCCCAGTGTTTTCTTACGCTACAGTGAAAAGAAGATAGGCCATTAAATGCTTAGGACTAAAGAGTCTGCCAAGCTATTTTTGGAAATTAAAAAGTTTTAATTAAGTAAAATTTTTTTAAAAAAATCAAAATTAAAGAGTTTGGGGACTTAAAAAAAAAAAAAAGCTTTGTTATAGGCAGTCCCTCCCCAGCTTCACCTTATGCGTTGCAAAGATCATCAGCTCTGTTCTCAAGTACTATCTATGTCAACAAAGATCAGAGGCCGTTCATCTTTTCCTCATAGGGCTTGACTTTGGTCATGTGACCTCTGCAGCTTTGCCCTTGACTCCCAGCACTGCACAGAATGCTGTATTCCGCACATCTAAACAGAGAGCTTGGTTCAGCAGCAAACATCTTGCTTTGAATACACCCAAGAGCTTTTCTCAAGGGTTTCAGATTTCCCAGACCCATGAAAACAGAAAAACCCTAATTGAGAGAGGGTGGTGTACTGCAGGCACATCCCTTCTGCTGACTTTGTAATGGTTTTCTGGCTCCGGAGATCCCTTTTCTCTAGTTCCCTTCAGAGGTTTTCTCTCTTCACACTGAGTTGCCTGGAAGGGGAATTTGCATGCCTGCCCCGTCCTGGGACCCACAGGGCATGCTCAGCCGGTGGTGTGGATGCTGATGTAGGCTCTGCTCCTATGTCTTCAAACTACATGATACTTATGACTTGAAATACTTTACCAGCAATTTCAGCTTTATGTGGCTTTTTCTGCTTAAACCCAGTTCCACTGGGTACCCCAATGCGAGGGCGGTGAGAGACGCCTTCGTGTTGACCCTCTGAGCTTTGTGAAGGTGGAAGTTACCTCGCAGACTGAAAGGGCGCAGAGGCTGCAGGGTTGTAGAAGGACGTGCTGAGGAAGCAGTGAGTGGAACGGCATATAAAAGGTTTCTAAATTCTGGGATTTTGTGGATCTCACACCGTTCACTATGAATTTCCATCACCTTACTAGGTGATGCTTTATTGGTTGTGTTGCCAGAAAAGAACGTACAGGGGGGTTTTGATGATTAATCTTTGCAAGTAACTTGCCTCTCCACCCCTCCCCCCAAAAAATTGAAGACAGTGTACTATACTTGTAAAATTAACTTAATTTGTTAATAACTGGCATGCTTCCTTGTTTCTCATTTTTAAAATTGTATGTGAAGATTTTTGTGTTTGGTTGGTTGGTTTTATTAACTGTACTAAAAAGGCCTAGTTGCTTTCAAAATTCTAATTTCAAACCCATTTGAGAGTTAAAATCATCGTAAAAGTCAGTAGAGCTTTAAGAACATGTGGTGGACCTGAGTGAAGCCTAATGAACAGATTGTCATGAAGATTAATTTCTAGCTATATATTTCCACACTCCAGTTTCACGGGCCTCCTTTGAAAGCTGGTCTGCTTCAGAGAAAGTCCCAAGTTTCTAACTGATGTTATTCTTCCTTCCTAGAAACAAGCCAATGACCTTGTGAGCACCCTGATGAAATGTACACCTCATTACATCCGCTGCATAAAACCAAACGAAACCAAGAAGCCCAAGGACTGGGAGGAAAGCAGGTATGTGAAGGCGGTGGACGCAGAGGGCCCAGCCAGCTTCCGGGGCCCTGGCACATTCCCTCTTGTCCTCCGCCAAAGGCAGAGCCGTTTAAACTACCGTCAGATGTGTTTCATGTCCTGTGTCTTTAACTTTTCAGGACAAAGACTATATATATATATTGTTCCCCTCCTTGCCCTTTCCTAAAATGTTAGCAGTGCCTTTTGGTTCAGAATTAGCCATTTATAATGTTTATCTTGGCTAGTGTGGGGGCAGATGGACAGAAAAAAAAAAACACCCTTCATACCGCAGAGTCAGGATGGTTTTAAAATTAGCCTGAGGCTCTGTGTAGACATTCCTAGTAACTCAGCTCCTCATCGGCACCCACAGGATGTGGCCTAGAATGCTTAGCTCGGGGTTGAAAGTGAAGGTCCAAACAGCTGGTTAAAAAGCCACCCCTCGTTTACTGTGGCTCATGAGGATGCTGGGGACACGCTCCAGCTCCTGTCATTCCCCCCGACTGTGCTGATGGGCAGAGTGACCCTGGGAGCACGCCGAAGGAGACTAGTGGAGCACAAGGTTGTGGTGAGCCCAGTCCTGCCTGACCTCTGAGAAAGCTACTCACTCACCGGCCCACAACTGGCATTTGGGGGCGTGGCCTATGTGGGCTGGAATCAGGGTGTTGAGTAGTAAAATAACCAGAGAATAGTTTTTGCATCCACCTGGGGGACCCAGGCACACAGTCCCAAGAGGCCTGACCCCATGTCCATAGGAACATGGGATGCGGAACTGGGGAGAGAACTTGTGAGTGGCTTGGACTGCAGAGGACCCCACCATTGTCCTCAGATAATCATGTCCCTGGTCTAGGGCATACCTTTTTCTTTACTCTCTTGGGAAAAAAGTAGATAGACTCTTAGGTATCGAGTGACTTAAAGTTAAACGTGAACAGGAAGACCAGGATGAAAAGTCACAGCTGCTAATTACCTCCTCTGAGAGAGGGGTGGAGGTCCATTTCCCACCCTGCCAGCAAGATCCTTTCTAGCCCACAGCAGACAGATAGCACTTAATCCTTTGTGTTCGTTACGTGCCATTGAGTCGGCTCTGACTCCTGGTGACCCTGTGAGTGAGTGGTGCCCACAGTGTCCTGTCCTCAACAGCCCTGCTCAGCTCTGGGAGACTCAGGACTGGCTTCCTTTATGGAGTCCAAGAACGTGCATTTTTAGGGAGCTCCCAGGTGATGCTGGTGATGATGGGCTGGCATCATACTTGGAGGACAGCTGGTCTGGAGCCAAGGACTGGACTGGGGTTTTGAAGAACTGTGTCCTGGTGCTGGCCTGCCGCCTAAGTGAGACACTTAATCTCAGTCCTCAGTTTCTTCCTCTTTAAACTAAGGGTCGATCAGAAAGGGATCTCCTTTGGTCTGACAGGTGAACGCTCCCAGGTCTGTTCCCCGTGTCTGTCCGCCTGCCTCTGTCTGTCCCTGTGTCACTCCTGTGCTCCCCGTCATGTTCACCCGCATACACACCACACTCATGCACTTGTACACACGGTGGAAGTGTGGTGTCATAGGCAACCTCAGAAATAAATTATGCAAGTCTAGAGGTAAGACTAAAGGGTGCTTTAGTCCACCCATCCCCCCACTTCAGATTTCATCCGGCTTCCCTTCTCCAGCCCTTCCCAACAAACATAATCTTAAACAAACAGAATCATAATCTCACTCACCCTGCAAATGCAATACCTCCCCAGCACACCACCCCCTACCCCACACGTAGAAGTCGTAGAGCTTTAAGACCCTCTGCTGAAAGTCCCTCTAATATAGAGATTTTGCAATAGCTACTGGTTGGAGGTTCCCCAACCCTGATGCTACTGTCTCGTGAAATCCAAACTGATTCACTGGAATATCAGAAAATGGAGAAGTTAGGACAGTGGTATATTTACTCAATAAATCCTCATAGAACTTCCTCATGCTGGGTTTTTTAAATCACACCCCGTATTCGACTTGCCGCAAAGAACTTCATGACATACATTCATGTCAACTGGTTTTAAGGACTCTGAAGTATTTGTTGGTCAGGTGCTGATTGATATTTTCACTAGGACTGCGTCCTGGGGTCCCCCCATCCCGGGTCAGGTTTAGCGTGTGATGGATGTTTCACTTCATCCGTGAGGGGGGCGTGCGGAGGCACAGGAAAGGGCAGTGTGTGGAGATGACACGGTCAGTCGAAGCCCTTGATGCACAGGATTACTCATTCCACAAGTGTATGGGGTGTGGTTTATTTTTCTTCTCCTGTTGCAAATGTGTTTTTGTTTGGCTCTTGCAAAGTTGCCTGCCCTGGATTCTGAATTGCTGCCCTAGCAGGGTTCTCAGGCCTTGACCTACTTGTGTTAATGGCCAAAGACATTCAGGAAGGGGACTGCACTACCTCCCTGAGGGAGGAGCTAGCACAACGAAGGGACAAGTGGGCATTGGCAACCGGGCTTGTGTTTACTGGGGAGGCGACAGCATCCCAGGATATGCAAAAATGAAGTCGGATGCTTTGATTACATGAAATCTTAAGCATTACAAAATTTCCTAAACTGATTGTATTGGAGAAAATTTCTATGATAAATTTCCTGGTGATGGAAGTTAAAATGAAGGAAACAAGGTTTTAACATGATGACATTTTAAACATTACAAGATTTGCTGAACTGCTTGTTCTGTTAGAGAAAATGTCTCTGAGAAATTTCCTGGTGATGGAAGTTATAAGGAAGGAAACCATGTTTAACTTGCAGTGATCCATGTTTCTACTTGAATCAATGGGCGATGCATTCCCTGCCTCAGAAGCTTGGGGTGATGCCAATATTTTTTTTTTTAAGATTTTTTTTTTTTAATATGTGTTTATTGGTTTCAGAAAGAGGAAGAGAGAAACATGGATTGGCTGCCTCCTGCACGCCCCCTACTGGGGATCAAGCCTGCAACCTGGGCATGTGCCCTAACTGGGAATCGAACCGGCCTGGGCGCATGGGTCAACACCCAACCACTGAGCCAGACCAGCCGGGCATGACGCCCATATTTATGAAAAGTACTTAAAATGAGCAACTGTCTCTCACCGGCAGCCTCTATGTGTTTTACTCGGTGCAGGAAAGGCCAGGGGTGACTTTCAGATTCAGAGCATGGGAAAAAGGAAAATTACTTTCCTGAATCAGATTCCTTCCCCTTAAGCAGATATGTGTCACCAATCAAATGTGGATATTAACTCTTTATATAAAGGGATTTTTAAAGTTAATTATTTCTTAAAGGGGCTGACATTCCTGGATGCTGATTCAAGTAAGACATGAGACATTTGAAACATCCCTCACTGTGTGGCTCATCCTTCCCAGGACAACCAAGGCTCCACCCTCTTCCAGCTTAATTTCCCCACCTCCTCTCTCCCCACTCCAGGACCCAGGTCTTTCCAACTCTGTGCCTTTGTTTTCACTGCCTTTCCCTCCTCTGCCTGATAAATTCAGCTCAGCCTTCCAGGCCCCGGCACATGTCACCACTTCTGAGAATCCACTCACTATGGAAACTTCATTTCTTTCTCCATTCTCCTGTCCTGGTTTACGTGTGGTAGTTGGGACTCCATTAACATAACAACAGCTTTTCTGGCTCATGCCAGGAGCTGGCTGCGTGCTCATGGAATGTACCCAATAGGAAGCAAGAACCAACATCACTATTCCCATCTTACAGAAGTGGAAACTGAGGCACAGAGGACTCGCACCGTGGCAGGGGTGTACCTGGCTCTTGACCACTGTGTCATCTGTGAGGTCTCCAGCAGGAACCATCGCTGGCGCCTTGCATAGCATGGTGCATAGTGGCACATACCAGTAGTGGGTGCGAGGCTGTGTTGGAAATGGTGGGTTTCATGAGAGCCTTGCTCGGGAGACAGCTGTGGGGAACCGATGTGAAGTCGCAAGGAGCATGCTGCTCGCTGCCCTTTCTGCACAGCAGATCGTGAGGGGCCCATTCCCTTCATCTCAGTACAGTGGTCCCCAAATGTACTAAATGGGGGAAACGGGAGTTGCCTCCATGCCATAGCACAAGTCTGTCATTCATCTCAAAAGAAAGAGGAAATTTACTTTTTAGTCCTCATTTTCACATTCGAAGTGTCTGTATTAAACCCGTCTGCCTACTCTTCAGCAAAGGCCCTATTTGTCTCCCCAGAGGGGCCCATCAGAAGCTAGTGTCCAGGATGTGTCCCTCGGCCTCCAGGACACTTTGCTCTTTGGGGCGGGAGGGGTCACAGTTCCCATGCTCCTGCACCACCCAGACACCGGGCCACTGAAGCAGACGCCAGGTGCAGAGACGGGCACGGGGCCTCTCTCTGGTGTGGAGACCCCTGTGTCAAAGCATCCACCTAGTACTGCCCTGCACCCGTCTCCCAAAATACACTGCCAGGGCTTCGCTATTACAAAACGGAACTAAAAGTATAACTTACGTACTTTTTAGAACATTTTTAACTTAGACATTTGAAATTAATAGTTTTATATGCCCTATCTGGCCTCATATTTAAAAAACCTAGAAGGGTAATCTCACTACCTGTAGAGTCACTATCAAACTTAAGGTTGATAACAAAGACAGCTCTAGTGGCATTTAATTCAAGTTCTTTCCTTTCGTCTTTTGAAAAACAGATATTTTTGTTCACAATCTGTGTGATAGGTATATGGCTTTTTGCCTTACCGTCTTTTAAAATAGATAGGTAATGTCTCTTCTGTAATTCATAACAAAATATTTTTAAATTAATATTCTATAGCCTGAGGGTCAGCTCAGACTTGAACACTGTAAGCTGTCGTCTTTTTAGTATGTTTCCCTGCATCTGAGATGTGGGGGTGGTGGGGCTGGTGGGTAGGAGAGCGGGTGACAGAATTATTCAGTGATGCCCTTTCCCCACTGTCTCCTTTACAGGGTAAAGCACCAAGTAGAGTACCTGGGTCTGAAAGAAAACATCCGAGTGAGAAGAGCTGGTTATGCCTATCGGCGCATCTTCAGAAAATTCCTGCAAAGGTAACGAACTGTGACTGTTTTAAATAGGTTTATTGAGATATAATTCACATATCGTGCAACTCACCCACTTAAAGTATACAGTTCACTGGCTTTTACTATATAGAGTTGTGTCTTCGTCACCACAATTAACTTTAGAACATCTTCATCACCCCAAAAAGAAGTCCCAGTTCCCTAGTCGTCAACCCCCAATTAGGAGACACTGCTTTCTGTCCCTGTAGATTTGCCTGTTCTGGGCACTGCATGTAAATAGAGTCGTACAGCATGTGTCCTTTGTGTCCGGCGTCTTTCAGTTAGCGTAATGTGGGTTTTCTGTTTTGTTTTGTTTTTAAATATGTATATTTTTTATTTCAGAGAGGAAGGGAGAGGGAGAGAGAGAGAGAAACATCAATGATGAGGGAGAATCCGCCTGCAACCTGGGCGTGTGCCCAGACCTGGAATCAAACCGTGACCTCCTGGTTCATAGGTCGATGCTCAACCACTGAGCCACACCGGCTGGGTGAAAGACATTTTCTAATTCAAACTTCATGTACCAAAGGGTATCAGGCTGAAGTAGAGCTTAGTTGTGTTTGAAATCCAGTACATCTAACAAAGTAACTTTTCCTTCGAGGCTGTTGTTTCCTGTGCCGTGAGGTTGGGATGGCTGCCCTACCGGTCATCTGTGCAGGTCATCGGTGTGGGAGGTCAGGAGAGGCTTAGCTAAAAGGTAGATCATTTCATACAATAAAGCCTCATTGGCTCTGTCGTCTCACATTCAAGTTTTTGATAATTTTGGTGGTGGATTAGCCTAGGAATAAATTCACCCTCACGTCTCTATAAATTAAAGGGGCCACTCCACCTATTGTGTGAGCAGAGCTCACAAGTATGAAAGGAAGTGTGTAGGAAGCTGATAAAATAAATTTGTAGAGCTCTTGCATTGTTATAGCAGCATCCCTTTGCTGACAAACAGCCGAGATGTTGATTACCAAAGACTTTTTAACCAGATCGGTAACACTAGCTTTGGCTGAAGTTTCTCAGCCTCAGCTATGGACATTTGGGCTGGAGGAGTCTTCATTGTGAGGCCATCCTGTGCATTGTAGGATGTTTAGCAACCTCCTTGGCCTCTACCCACTAGATGCCAGTAGTGTACCCGCCCCTCCCCCCGAGTTGTGACAACCAAAAATATATCCAGACAATTACCTAATGTTCCAGGGTGGGGGTGGGGGGGTAGAGCCAGTTAAGAACCATAGCTTATATAATCATTTACATTTTTGCAAAACTGCATTTTTACAAAATACCCTTTTCCAATTAAGAGAAAACAACTAAATGCAGAAAATAGTGAATGAAAAGTGTTTCCTCCATCTTTCCCTAATTCAGAAAAGCCTGCCATAATAATTCCAAAACATTTATAATTTTATTCCCCAATATTTTTCCTGTACTTAAAAACTCTCTGATCCTTGGAAATTCTCTCTGATTGGCATTACTGTTGAAAAAATGATAAAATATTTTAAGCATCTAACCTTGATATTTTTTTTTTTTTGAGAAACCAATTTTGAAAGACCTCCTTTCTTCCATAATATTTAAAAACAAACAAACAAGCCAGCGAACCTGACTTCCATAAGCAATGCTGTGAGCTCGCAGCACTGGGACCAGCAGGAAATCCACGCTGTCCTCACAGGAATGCCTGGGGTGCCCTGAGCAGGCTGTATTACTGTTTGCAGCAGCTCCTGAAGCGAGCTGTGACATGACTTCCTTGGTTATAATATCCCGCCCTCTCTCAGGCGCCATGCTGGCTTCATGAACCCAGAGTAGACACAGAGTAGACATTGAGATGATTCTATCCTAGGTGCCTCCCTTCTTAGCTCTTCTGCTGTGGGCTTTTCCAATAGAAGAGACAAATGGACAGCCCTGTCTTGTGAAAAGCAGACTTCATACTTCATGTGATTTGAGAAGACTAGGAGGATGATAAATTTTGGGAGGAAATTTATTTTTCAATAAAAAGTACATTCTTAGTCTCCCACTCAAAAAAGAAGGCCATATATGTCAATGGGCAGAGACAATGCAGTTTTCCATTTGATGTGTGAGTCTTGGGATCCTGGTCATAACAGAGTCTGCCAGTGACTGACTCAACATGTGATCCTCTGTGAGCCATCTCATACCGTCACTCTCTCCATGGCTGACAGAAAAGGCTTTGTGTTTAGAGTTATTTTCTAGGTGTCCACAGAAAGGCTGCCCACTGAGAAACAGAAAGCAACTGAAGGGAAAGAATGTGTTAATACCCAGCACAACTATCCACATGTGCATGCATGATACACTCTCCTGGGAAGGAAGCCCACAGGTCTAAACAGGCCAGTGGTTCAGACACCACCTACAGCTTAAAAAAGAGGAAACGGGAGCATTTGAGGTCTTGCTCCCCAGCATATGTCGTCAGTTTGGCTCAAATAAACTCTTATACAATTTCTCCAAAAAATCAATAGGAAACAGGGGCTTTCTGTGTGTGTTCATTATCTTGCTAGGGAAGAAAATTCTTTATATTTATCAAATATAGCCCACTTGACTGAGAATTGGAGGCTAGTAATGCCTTAATTTTCCCACCACTGGGCCATGTGCTCTGGAAATAAATCCTTCTCTGTTTTAAGCAGTAGAGGGAAGATTCCTGTTTACCACTTGTTTAATACAACTCTCGTGCCTTTAGAAAGTGTTGAAAAGCTGTAATACTATCAACAATAAAAAATATATTTAAAAAACAAAATAAAAGCCTGCCAGTGTGGCTCAGTGGTTGAGCATCAACTTAGGAACCAGGAGGTCACGGCTCATGGTTTGATTCCTAGTCAGGGCACATGCCCAGGTTGTGAGTTTGATCCCCAGTGTGAGGTGTGCAGGAGACAGCGAATCAATGATTCTCTCTCATCGTTGATGTTTCTATCTCTCTCTCTCCCTCTCCCTTCCTCTCTGAAATCAATAAAAACATTTTTTTTTTAAAAAAAACTGTGAGCCCTGACCGGTTTGACTCAGTGGATAGAGCGTCGGCCTGCGGACTGAAGGGTCCCGGGTTCGATTCCAGTCAAGGGCATGTACCTTGGTTACGGGCATATCCTCAGTGGGGGGTGTGCAGGAGGCAGCTGATCGATGTTCCTCTCTCATCGATGTTTCTAACTTTCTATCCCTCTCCCTTCCTCGCTGTAAAAATCAATAAAATACTTTTTTAAAAAAAACTGTGAGAAATGGCAGGCACTTTGAGTCTCAGTTTGGGAAAGTATTTATAAATTCTTAGAAAACATTTTGGAAGAAATAAGCCTAAATGTGGATTCTGAGTCTTAGGAAGAAAAATGTGGTAGAAATGTAAGAGATCTGCAAACTTTATCTTATAGCACCATATACATACTACCCGTGACCTTGACCCAGCCCCTCGGAATGTGGGTTTGGAAAAAGGATGCTTATGAGCAGCGGCATTCCATGTCATGGGCAAGAGAGAAGAAGGAAGAGAAGCTCAGGAAAGCGTGAGGTGTGGAGAGCCTCCCGCGGGCTGCCAGGATTGTTGTGTCCTTGGGGAGTCAGAAACTCTCTTAACCCCAAGTGCCAGCGGCTAGAGGTCCCTGGGGTCGGGGCTGTGTTTCCTCTGTGGAGAAAACATTGGGCTGGTCATCTGAGAGAGAACAAGGAGCCTGCCCATCTCTAAGGGCAGGAAGAGAATTCCAGGCAGATAGGACAGCTGGTGCAAAGGCCTTGAAATGAAATGTTGGCATATTTGAGTCTTAAACTGGAAATACTTGATAGGAGGAGTATAAGCCGTTATGCTCATCTCTCCCAATGTTATCACAGGCGCCAATTCGGCAGTGCATGCACCACTGCCATGTACACCTGTTCCTATGGTGTATCCTGGAATAAACAAGTGAGCTGGGTGTACTTACTTAGTAAGAACAATTGTACAAGAATTGCATGCCCTGGTCTCTCCAGTGAAAGAAAAGGAAATGAGGAGGCTGCATCATAAAAGCAAAGGGGCCCGGCACAGTGGTTCGGGGTATAGTCATGTCTTACCCAGACCCAAACTCTTAGGAGGCCTTGCTGGGAAAAAGGAGAGAAAGTCTCTGCAAAACGAGTTCCTTACTATAAAAAATCAAACGGGAGATATAGCATCACTTTAATAGGGGGAAATGTGAATTGCAGGGAGCTATCTATTTGCAATTGCACAATAAAGACACTTTAGTTTATACTTTTTATTTGACAGTCCAGGCAAAATTGCACTTAGAAACTTGTCGTCTTGGAGGTCTGTTTTGTTTTTTTTCTTTCTCACCTGTCCTCGGCATGGGCTTCTCTCCCTCGGCCATTTAGACTTGGGGTACTTTGCCTCTTTTCTACCAGGCCCCCCCGTGGCATCTAGAAAGGCTCTGCTATCAGTCATTTCTATGTGGCTTCGTTTGTTTAATTGACTTCATTACACCACATATGAAATGTATTTGTGCTCATGCGTGGCTTTAACAAGGCATTCTCATTTATAAGCTTTTTGTCTTTAATATGGAATAGGAGGATTTGCTTCTCAGGAAATTTATGACACTCTCAGCACGATGTGAATATTTGGGCGGAGCAGAGAGGGTCCCTAGAGTCACCTTATTCCCTATCAGCTGGCTCTAAGGGTGTGATAATTCCTGGTCTGTCCTCTTAGGGAGCCCTGGATCCTGAAGGCAGGCACTCTTCTTGCCAAGATTCCCTTCTCCCTTGGGTGCCACAGATCAGTATGATCCTGTAGCCGCTTCTCGGGACAGAGGAAGGACTGGCTCCTAGAGGCCTGGGGCTCGTCCACTGGCTGTACTCTAGATATCCTGCCTAGAGACCACACCGCCACCTTCTCACCTGTATGCTCCTGATTTCTCCTTCCATCCTCCTTCTTTCCACCTCAAGTCTTTGGTACCTTCTGTATTTGACATCCTGTAATGTGCTTCTCTCTCCTCTATTATGGCAGCCTCTCGTGTATGGCTGTCTAATGTTTCTAACATAGACACATGTAGAAGGGTATAACTCTTTAAAAGAAGTGCTTACACATCGGCCAATCTGTGGTTTATATGTAGTGCCTTGAGTAAAGAAACGGGTTGGGGTTCAAATCCCAGCTCTGACACTTACTACTAAGCAGCCTTGATGAGTCTCTATTTGCCCGTTTCCTACTCTGCAAAGTGGAAAGACCGACCTGATCAGGTTGCTAAAGAATAAAATGAAATCATACATTTAAGTACCAAGAACAGCACCTGGCCCACAGAGACCTCCCCCTGTGAGCCATTCATGTTAGCATCACTGCTGAGGGCCAGGCACGCTGGGAGGTGCCGGATGTGCAGCCTGAGCCACACACGGGGGCACCCACTCATGGAGCTCTGGTCCTCGCGGAGGAGGCATACATTAACCAGATAAGCACAAGCATGAATGTAATTCCAAATGATGATGCATGGTCTGAAAGAAAAAGGTTTTATCTGAGAGAAGTAGCAAGGCAGTGCTTTTGCGTGGGTCGTCCTGAAAGGCCTCTCTGCAAGTGTCACTGAAGGGAAGTCGCCCTGAGCAGGAGCGGCCATGGGAGGAGTTTGGAGCACAGCACGCCTGGTGGGGGGACAGCAAGGGCAGAGGCTCTGAGGAGGAGATGGCTGCGTGTGCACGAAGAAGAGGCCATCCTCCCAGGAACATGGGAGCCGAAGGGAGAGCAGAGAGGAGCCTGGAGACTAGCCTGGTGCCTCAGAGGCACAGACCTCCAAAGATGACAGTTGGCACATCATAACAATAGCAGCTGCTTACAGGGAGGGCACTTTGTAAAACTCCGCAGCAACTGTTAGGTGCTCTGAAGAAATCAGGGGAAATCAGTGTTGAGAAAAGACCATTTGATTGTGCCCGAGGAGTACCATTGGTGACCTTCAGCAATGCTGTCTTGAGACAGTGATAGAAAGGCAAAGTAGCCCCAGCCTGTATGGCTCAGTGGATAGAGCGTCGGCCTGCAGACTGAAGGGTCCCAGGTTTGATTCCGGTCAAGGGCACATGCCCGGGTTGCAGGCTCGATCCCCAGTAGGGGGCTTGCAGGAGGCAGCCAATCAAAAATCATTGATCTCATCATTGATGTTTCTATCTCTCTCCCCCTCTCCCTTCCTCTCTGAAATCAATAAAGAAATATATTTTAAAAAGGAAGGAAGGGAGGGAGGGAGGAAGGGCGGGCGGGCACAGTAAAGGAAGGAAGGAAGGAAGGAAGGAAGGAAGGAAGGAAGGAAGGAAGGAAGGAAGGAAGGGAGGAAAAGTAGATTTTCAACAGGGTGTTATCATGAAAATGGCCAGAGGGGGAGGGAGGAGGACGCATCCCAGACCCAGTGGACTTTGCAGCTGTCGAGATCCACCCCTAAGCCTTAAACGGTGGTGAATGGATCACCTGGACCCAGCAACACCAGGTGCCTCTGGGGGGCCGTGCAGTCCGGGCCTGATCCCTCTCTCCCGATTATCCTCACAGGTATGCCATTCTGACCAAAGCCACCTGGCCCTCGTGGAGAGGAGACGAGAAGCAAGGTGTCCTCCACCTGCTGCAGTCCGTCAACATGGACAGCGACCAGTTCCAGCTCGGGAGGAGCAAAGTGTTCATCAAAGCGCCCGAGTCTGTGAGTGCGCGCCGACCCTCCCACAGCACGGCTGGCTTCCTTTTCTCGTCCTTGGGATCTTGCCTCAACGTAGTCTCCCCAAAGGTTTTCCTCCGCTCCCAATCTAAGCATGGCTCATTCCCACACCCCTGCTCCCTCGTAACCTTCAGAGCGCTCAGCATGTACAGAAAATTACCATCATGGCCCAGTTTCTTTTCTTACTTGGTGTCTCTCTCCTGTCCTAGATGGGCATCTGCCTGAGGCCAGGACTCTTGCCTGCTCTGTATGCCGTTGTGTCCTCAGAGCCTCACATAGAAAGCAGCTCGTGGCAGGTGCCCACTCGTGGTTTATCGTGTCCAACAGTGTCTGAGCCAAAAGGGGCTTCTTTGTCCCACCACAGAGGCTTAGCTAAACCCACCTCCTCACCTGGGTTGACAGCAAACAGGCCCAGGCTTCCTCCTTGAAGGCGGAGCAGGGCTTGGGGATGAGAATCCCCAGACTGCCTCTTGAAGACCAGGAGAGAGCCTGGACAGGACGGTGAGGGGACGAATAGATAGGAGGGGAAATCTCAGGGTCTATAGAAATTCAATATTTGCCTGTAAGGAATTCAAACAGTTTTGCAATTCACACACTTCTTTATCCTTCCTGGTGCGGGTGTGGTCACTGTGAGCCCAGTGAGCAGCCATAAGAGATTCTCAGTTGAGCAGAGCCCCTCCGTTCTGCCCAGTGAGCTCTGGGCTGTGGAATGGAGTGTTGCTTTTACACTGGAGAACCTGCTGGAACTAACCAGGTTTGGCATCAACATTTCTTGAGGTGCCTGTAACAGTCACAAGACTGCTTTTCAGGGGGCTGCGGTGAACTTGGCAAAATTAATCATTCAGTCGAGGGGAAAGTTGCAGCGTTGAGAACACGAGAACTTGCAGTGTTGGTAACAATGGCAACCCTTGACTTCAGTCAGATGCTGGCCTGGCGGCGCGTTTTCTTCCTCTTTGGAAGAGGGGCCATGGCTGCTGTTCTGCCTGCCCCATAGGATCAGCCTGACACCCACAGATGATAAGAGCTGTGAGTGAATGGCTTTATGAACCATAAAGGTATTAAATAAATAAATGGCACCCATCAATAGAGCCCTTTTATGAAAAGTTTGTGGTAGCATTTTCCACTCTGAGTTATTTGTAGCTTCACAGCGACTTCATTTCCAAATATAAGATGAAAATGTTGTGTCATGCACCATTAAGCAACCCACAGAGCAGTTCCTGTTCTTTCTAAAACGGGACGGGGTGATGGATCGGTGCAATGCGGAACCCCTCTGTCGGCTCATGCCCGCTTTTCCTTTTTCCGCTTGTTAAATTTTCACATATAATTAAAACAGCCTTAATATTTTGCATACTTTTTTTTCCTGATTCAGTGGAGCTTTGGGGTTTTCGTTCCAAAATCAAGATTTATTTTTGGTTTTTCTTTTCCTTGTCTTCCTCCCAATTGCTTTATTATCACCACTTGACTCTTCTTTTGCCATCTTTTCACGCGCACGCACGCACACACAATATCCCATCACCACCACTCTCTCCTCCCCACCACTCACCCGCCCACGGTTAGCCCTGACATAGCAAATGCTTGTACAAAATACTGGTTTTTAAAAATCCACTTTGTGATTTTTTTGCCTTGACTTGTACAGTGAATGTGCTGAATATACGAAATAACCCATTTGTTTTAAGAACCCACATGAGCCATCAGGCACCACAGGGTTTGGTTTTGCTTATTTGTTACATGTGTCTGCGATTGGGGGTTTCTGTTTTTGTTTTCTTTCTCTCTTTTTCTTCAACTTCCCTGACTTCGAGCCCACACGGCCTTTGAAAAGAGCCTAAAACCCAGCTGATCTTTGAAATAGTCTATAGGAAGTTGGGAATTGGTTGCCTCCCCATCCTTTCTGAGTCACGGTGTATTTTCTCTGGCGCTCCCAGAATAGTTCTGGGAAAGAAGAAATCAAGACTTACACAAAAACCCAACACACAAGATAAGAAACACCAACGAATATTCCTACAACAGGCAACCGCAGGCCAGCGTTGTAGACGTTCTGTCCATGCGAAACCATGGAGGCCTTTTGTTTTTGGAATATGCTTCTCTGCCTGCTGTACGTGGCCCTGTAAGCTGCGGTGAAGTGCCCCGCCCTTGGTAGTTTTCCTTTGAGATGTTGTTGTTGCACAGCTGGGGCTGTGGGGAGGGGAAGTTGAGTGACAGGAGGGGGTAGATGTGGTGGCTCCTGCGTTAGACCCAGATAAACAGAGACAACAAATCAAGCCCAGCTGCCTTCAAACCAAGTATGCTGTTTACTTCTGGAACACTTTTGCAATGATCGTGCATCCTCTTTTACTTTGGGTTTTTATTGGCGCATTTTATTATTTTTCCTAGAGAGTCACATGAACCACTTCCTAGGTGAATGCAAAAGTTTCCCACAGTTTTATGAGTGGAACAAATGCAGATTTGTAGAGATGGACTCTGTGTCAAAGGGAGGCCGAGCCGGGCAGAGCCTGAGGGCCTGTGGTGCACTTTCCAGCCCCACCCAGTCTGAGTTCCAGTGTCCTCATCTGTCAAATGGAGATCATAGGAATGGGTGCTCGTGCAGTTGTTGGGTTGAATGAAAAAACAGCATGTAAAGCATCTAGAATGCTCGTGCAGTTGTTGGGGGTTGAATGAAAAAACAGCATGTAAAGCATCTAGAATGACCCCTGACCCACAGCAGGCACGCGTACATCCCAGCTCATTGTTATCGTCTTCATTATTCCAGAGCTCCACTGAGTGGGACAACAGTCAGTATTCATTGTTAAAATGGCCTGAGTCTCATACCTGCCAGTATCTGATATGGGCCCTTAAACAAAACAGCCTCGGTCCCTCCTGGTGAATCCAGGTTCCAGCCAGCACATCGTCAGTCCTGCTCTCATCACCATGGTGACTGCCCTCGGTCCCGGGGCTCCTGGGAGAACTCCCTACACTTCCATGGAACTGAGCGCAGGGCAGTCCTCCTTCCGCAGCAGCACAAACTCGGCTCCTGGTAAAGCCAGGACGTTCTGTTAAGAGACTGTCTGCAACACTAACCAGCAGCCCCCACCAACTCATTGGATCCTCTTTGGATCGAGGTGGGGAATAAGTGGAGAAATTCTGAAGCATTCATTTGACTCTCACAGAGATTATGAGCAGATACCATTATTAAGGTCCCACTGGATACACTCAGATCCAACTATTTTCCTTTTTTGTTGTTGTTTTTAAAAGAAAAAATATGTGTAGATAAAAGTTAAACAACATCCCCTACCAGTCATTTCTTCACCTTTGTGCCCGAGTGTGAGGAGTTGCTAGCCACGTGTGGTGTGGACTAAACCAAGTGTCCCTAATATAACCAAACGAAAGTGATGCTCAGGTCTTCTGAACTGGCTCCCATTTGTCTTCTAGATCCAACTATTTTCCTTTTTTGTTGTTGTTGTTATTATTGTTAAAAGAGAAAAATATGTGTAGATAAAAGTTAAACAACATCCCCTACCAGTCATTTCTTCACCTTTGTGCCCGAGTGTGAGGAGTTGCTAGCCACGTGTGGTGTGGACTAAACCAAGTGTCCCTAATATAACCAAACGAAAGTGATGCTCAGGTCTTCTGAACTGGCTCCCATTTGTCTTCTTTACGTTCACAGCTATTTCTTCTAGAGGAAATGAGAGAGAGAAAGTATGATGGCTATGCTCGAGTGATACAGAAATCCTGGAGGAAGTTCGCGGCCCGGAAGAAATACGTCCAAATGAGGGAAGAAGGTATTTCCGTCAGTTTGTTTCGTGCGTTTGACAAACCTCAAGAATAAGTTTGAGCTTAGATGACAGTTACAAGTTCTTGTTCTTTGCATGTCATATGTTGTGTGTGAAAAATCTTGCATCCCTTCAGAGTTTGTCTGTGTGACTGTTTCCCTCCTTTTTCCGGGGGCCTGACCCTCCTCCCTTCTCTGCCTTCATGGACTTGCAGCCTCAGACCTCCTGCTGAACAAGAAGGAGAGGAGGAGAAACAGCATCAACAGGAACTTCATCGGGGATTACATCGGGATGGAGGAGCACCCAGAGCTCCAGCAGTTCGTGGGCAAGAGAGAGAAGATCGATTTCGCAGACACAGTGACCAAGTACGACAGGAGGTTCAAGGTACACACTGGCTGCCCGCCCCTCCCCCCCCCCCAACTCCCAGAGTCACCAAGCGGATCCCTTAGTTGTAAAACTAACTCATCATTTTGCTTTTCTTATTACCAAAACAGAACATGCTCATTGTAGAAAAATTTAGAAAATATAGAGAAGCCAAAAGAAAAATAGCTACCTATATCCAGAAACAGTGTTAACATTTTGTGTATATCCTTTAGAACTTTTTTATACAGACATATTTCTGAATATTTTGTTTTATAAAATTGAGATCTACATTACATGCTGGTTTATTTTTTTTGTTTTGTTTTTGTTTGTTTGTTTTTTAAATATGCCAGGGAGAACTTTCCATATTATAGACGTATCAATATAGAATATTTTGTTTAGCTGCATAATATTCCATTCATCAGATACTACATTTTTAACCAATTTCTCATTAATCTATTCTTTTTTTTTTACTGTCATTAAAAAAAGGTACAGTGAGCATCCTTTTATGCATATCTTTATGCATCTATCTGCTGATGCTTTTAGAGAAAATTAATAGGAATGGAATCATTGGGCCCCAAAATTCAGAATATTGGGCAGTATTGCGGTGCTCTTACTCATCTTCCCCCAGGGAATGACTAGCAAGGTTTTCTCGGGGCCACTAGAGGGACCGCTGAAGGTTTAACCTAGTCCCTTAGGCACTTTTAACCTATTCCCTTAGGTACTTCCTTTTGCCTAGTAAAACCTTGGCCCTAAAAGTGAAATCTGAAGCCACCATAGCTCATGATCCATTAAGAGCTTTTTTTATTTATTTATTTGGTTTTCGGCCAGGAAAAAAATGAAATAAATAACAGTACTAATAAGAAGAATGATGTTGTTTTGCTGAAACCAAATCATTTCTTACACCCCGAGTGTGGCACCAGCTGTTCCGGTGGCCAGCATGAGAGCAAGCTTGAGTGCGTGTGTCTCTCAGCGGTGTTTGGGTATAAGGTGGTCAGTGGCCCACATATTCCGAAGTCTGTTCATATTTGATTTAAAAAATGTTTTTATTGAATCTTTAGAGAGAGAGAGAGGGAAAAAACCATTGATTTGTTGTTCGACGTATTGATGCATTCATTGATTGCTTCTTGTTTGTGCCCTGGCTGGAGACTGACCGTCAACCTTAGCGTATCAGGACGATGCTCTAACCAACTGAGCTACCCAGCCAGGGCCTCATATTGTATTTTTAAAGATTATCATTGAAATGAAAATTTATCCATTTTCTTTTTTATATATTTTTATTGATTTCAGAGGGGAAGGGAGAGGGAGAGAGAGATAGAAACATCAATGATGAGAGAATCATTGTCCAGCCACCTCCTGCAAGTCCCCTACTGGGGATTGAGCTCACAACCCAGGCATGTGCTCTTGACTGGAATCGAACCCGGGACCCTTCAGTCCACAGGCCGATGCTCTATCCACTGAGCCAAACCAATTAGGACAAAATTTATTCATTTTCAAAAGTAAAAATGTCCATGGACTCAAAAAAACATATGCAGACACTTGAGGGATCCCTGTTTGAGAAATGTCTGTAGCAGATAACTAGCAGGGCCACCATATGTGTTGGTTTGCCCACAGCTGTCCCTTTATACCTGTTATCCACCTTAGGTGGGTCCAGGTGAGTTTGCCATTTTTGTGAGTCAGAGAGAGTCAGGTACCATTAATGTCATATATGTCAGCCTAATAATTATTAATAGTGTTCCCATTCGCTACCCAAGGCAGCTTCCCTTCATGGGGTAGCAGGTGTCCACTCTGTGGACAGCTGTCACTCTAGCGTGCCTATCCCCCTTCTGAAAGCACCTCTCCTTCCAGGGCATAAAGCGCGACTTGATTCTTACTCCGAAGTGCTTGTACCTAATTGGCCGAGAAAAGGTCAAACAGGGCCCAGACAAAGGCCAAGTGAAGGAAGTGCTGAAGCGGAGAATCGAGATGGAGAGGATCTTGTCCGTGTCCCTCAGGTGAGTGGCAAGGGGTGCCCCGTGCCTCCTCACTATTGCCATTGCTGGTCCACATACAGCCGATGAAAGGCCTGTCAAGTCCCCCGGCGTCGCCATCGGGATGAAGAGAACAGTCTCCTCGTCTTCCCTCAGTGTACCTGGCCTTCCTTGGTCCCAGGGGTCCTGATGTGACAGGATGCAACACCAAGAAAAAGTCACGCACTGTTAGCTTCTCTCATCAGGAGACACTCAGACCCTTTTCTCCCATCAAACATGAGAAATATGTGAAGTGGTATAATTGCCCTTACTGAAGTTGGGCCACGGGCCCAGAGTCCATCCCCAAGCCCACCTCACCCACGAGGAGCACCTACCTGTTTCACCAGCAAGGCCCAGGCAGAGGTGGCCATCAGCATTGGTTTCACGCAGTGGTTCTCAACCTTCCTAATGCTGCGACCCTTTAATACAGTTCCTCATGTTATGGTGACCCCCAACCATAAAATTATTTTTGTTGCTACTTCATAACTGTAATTTTGCTACTGCTATGAATCATAATGTAAATATCTGATATGCAGGATGTATTTTCAGGGGTCGCGACCCACAGGTTGAGAACCGCTGCATAGCTTGCTGTGCCCTCTGACTGGCCAGGAAAGGAAGCTTCTTTGAGCTCCTCAAGGCCCTTCCTGCCTGTTCTTGCAAGGGAGGGAATACAGATTGGCCGCCATGAGCTGTAGCCTGGGGTCATTGCCAGTCACTCCGCTCACCTCCAAGTTCACAGGCAGGGCCCTGGCTCCTCCTGTCAGCACTCTGCCTTTGCTTGGCAGAGGGAGACTTCCCAAATCCCATGCTAAGAACTCCCTGGTCAAGCTCCCTCTGGTAAGAGGAGGCCCTCCGCGTCCACAGAGGCTAAGAAGAGGAAGAAGGGCCCCTTTGAGCCCAGTAGCTTCCTCCTGGAGTTGCATCTGGGAGCCCTTCTGAGGATCCTGGTGCCTCTGCCAGGGCGACCTTTGGGGGCTGCCATTGCCTCAAAAGCAGCGACGTTCCAGTTGCTTGCGAACATGTCTTTCTGGAGTTGGCACATCTCTGAACCCTTATTCCACACAGAACAAAACTACTGCTCTGGGAGAAAGCAGGGGTTTGCGTGCTCAGGCATCTGACCGTCCAGGCTGGAGGTCCTGGCTCCAGGGAGATAATCCAAAGCAGATTTCAAGCCGTGTCCATTCTTGCCTGTGTCCCTGTGGCTCCTGATTCTGTCTGCTCCCAATGTTCCCAACAAAGGACCAGGTGGTGCAGTGAGGTTAAGCGTGTGAAGCATTTTGACTCGGGATGTGGTAAACCCTCTAAGCCAGTGGTTCTCAACCTTCCTAAAGCCGCGACCTTTTAATACAGTTCGTCATGTTGTGGTGACCCCCAATTTCATTGTTACAAATTGAACACAATTAAAGCATAGTGATTAATCACAAAAACAATATGTAATTATATATGTGTTTTCCAATGGTCTTAGGCGACCCCTGTGAAAGGGTCGTTCAACCCCCAAAGGGATCGCGACCCACAGGTTGAGAACCGCTGCTCTAAGCAGAGGGGTCCCTCAGCAGCCTTTGGGAGGCCCCACCTTGGATGGGTCTTGGTGCCATGAATTTCAAGGAAGAGCTGCAGACGCTGTCTGGCTTTCAGGTCTTCCTGAGCTTTGGGCTCGTCGGCTGTGTCACAACCTGAGCTGCACTCTTCCTGGCTCGCTGGGCCCTGAGGCTGAGCTGCTCTTGGTGTTCGAAGGAACCCAACGGAAGCTTCTCTTTTCTGGCGTGGGGACCAGCCATCCCGGAGCTGAGCTGGGTTAGCTGCAGCAAGGCCGGCTCCGGGCCTAACATGTGCTCTGTGCTCGTTAGGCGGAGAGTGATTACTGTTCTTCCCATTATTATCGCCCAGCTCTGTCTTCAAAGCATTCGAGGGGGACTTGACCATAAAGAAATCAGGCCTACATTTGTATCACACACTTTGACACTATCTTGTTGATCAAGTCCTTGAGGCTTATCAAGATGTCGGATATTCACACTCAAATGTTTTCCTTCTGTCTTTTGTTGTCTTTCTGTCAGCATCTGGGAATACAGTGTCTCCTGGTAACACCAGCTTCTTTTCCCGCTTCCTCTTTAGCAGTCATGGTCTGGACACGTGCTTCCTTGTGGCCTTCCCTTGCTAGAGGCGGTAATAAAATGAGGTATTTAGCCTGAAAGTTGTCCTGACACGATGGGGAAAAGAAAGAGCTTGAGTCATTATGGCTTGTGATTTCTGCATGTTGTAGTCACTGAACCTCACGTTCACCAAGATTAATACTGTCCCCTGGTTTCCTTCCTTCATTGGGCTAACCAGCCACCTAAACCAAGTTAGGAGTACAGTGAACAGATGGGGATGGTGTGTATAGAATCAAACCCAGAGTAGAAATTGATTGTGGTTATCAGACCACCAAACGTGTGTGTGTGGTGTGTTCAAAATATTTCAATATAGAGAACGATTTTAACAGTGTCTTGCACCTCAGGAAAAACATGTTATAACGTGTATGTGTGTTTTGAAGACTTTATGAGGCTGACTGTGTGACTACTGGCTGGAAGGACCTCCTATTGACTTCTAGTTAAGACCATCAAAGTGTCCCACACATTTGGTCTTTCAGCCCCTCTCTGTCTGTTATAACATAATCACTGTCAAAGCAAAACGGGCCCTCGGCTCCCTGTTCAAACAAACCACCATTCACAAACAATTATGAGACCGTTTGGGAAATGTGAACATGACTAAATATTTGAGAGGAAGGATTTATTGTTCCTTTCTTTAGGCGTGATAATGGTATTGTGATTATTTTTATTTAACGAGGCTTTGTCTTCTAGAGATTCACACTGAAATATTTAAGGATAAAGTAATATGATGTTTACACTTTGCTCTAGAGTAGCCTGGCTTGTGTGTGGAAGTGGGGGGAGTGGGAGTGCAGATATGATTGTGGATTGGTTATTGTTTACACTTGACATGTGGAGGTTCATTCTACTCTCTATATATTTAAGATTTTCCATAGTCAACAGTTTTTTTCTAATCCAATAGACATCATATTTTAGAAGTCTTTTCTTTACCTTTTATAAATATGCTGAAATATACCTGGTCGAGTTATAATTGAAATTTTTTAACTTACCAGAAAAAAATAGGATTGGCCCAGTAGCTGGGAGAGACTAACACTACAGCTGTCCAAGGGACTCTAGGGTAATGTGAACAGGAAAATCCTCATCTAAGAGACGTTAGACGGGACCACTGATGCTGGCTTCCACCTTCCCTGAAGACCTGGGGAGAGTGTGGGGAGATGGCACATCAATATTTAGTTGAGACGTCAGATTTTCGAGGCCTGGAGTCTGCTGACAGGCCAAGCATCAGTTTTGGAAGAATCCTTCCAGAGCTGCTTCCTGTCCAAGTACTGACCTGGCCTCACTCCTATTTGAAAAGCTCAATTTGCTGAAAGGGTGGCCACAAGGTGTCATAGCCTATGCTCTTTGCTTTCCTGTTTTTAGGCAATGAAATTGGTACCATAAAGTCTCATATTTGGGGACTCTGTCTGATGAAGCTTCAGTAGTCCTTCTCATTCCCATAGGTCAGTGGTCGGCAAACTGTGGCTCGCGAGCCACATTCGGCTCTTTGACCCCTTGAGTGTGGCTCTTCCACAAAATCCGACTTATGCGCATGGGCCACGAAGTTTCAATCAAACTGTACGTGCACACCCACACGTGGTATTTTGTGGAAGAGCCACACTCAAGGGGCCAAAGAGCCGCATGTGGCTCGTGAGCCGCAGTTTGCCAACCACTGCCCTAGGTGATCATGCCTAAGACCAAAAAGCCACATGGCTGCCCGTCTTTGTATGTGATGGGCAAAGCAGCCTGTGAGAGGGGCTGTAGACAGAGGTGCCAGCTTCTTTGGTCACAACATTCTTGCCCAGATGTTTCGTTGCCCAATTGCCCAAGCCTCTGGTGGTCAGAGCAGCCCGCTTCACCACCTGCTCGGCTGACCTGAAGCCGTACTGTGAAATCTTGTTGTGACTCGTCATGGCCTGTGAGCGTTGGGAACCTAGAAGTCATCGGCATTTGGAACTGACCACCTACCTTGTGTTCAGCCCTGGATTCGAAGGTGAATGAGACATAGTCACCGCCTCAGGGAGCCCCTCCCACTCTGGAAGGAGGAGCAGACACCTGAGTAAACATGTGCCCCAGGTTAGAAGTGTTCGGAGAGGGATGCCCAGGGCAGGCCTGGTGTTTAAAGACAGGAAGGAGCCTTTGCACCTGCAGCCAGGTGGCCGGGTGGCGTTCTCCTGGGAGGTCTGTGATGAGGCCTCATACAACGTATCCCTGCACTTTCTCAGAGAAACGCATAGATTCCCAGCCTGGTGCCACTGGTTTCCCTGAGGGTGGAGCTCTGGAGAAGGTCTGTTTTCTCCTGGATTTACCTCGGTACTTTCCAGGTTGCTAACAGGATTATTTATTTCATAATCAGGAACAATTTTTATAAAGGCAGGGCCATCTCAGCACATTGCCTTTTCGGCTTTAAGGGGGGGAAATGCCTTTAAGACTTTACTCAGTGTTTTGTAACTAACATTTTTTGAAGAAGATACTGGTTCAGGGAGTAAAACAAGATTTTCTAGTGTTGTCAGCAATACCACAATAAGCCACAAAGATGAGGGGATAAAAACAAGCAGAAAGCCAAAGCAGGGACTAGACCGGGGAGGGAGCTTTCAGCACGGGGTGCAGACATCTGCAAGGAATTGCAGCTTGAGCACATGAATAAGACAAGGGCGAAATCCAAAGATAAGTCTGATTTTTTTTTTTTAAGAATAAATAAATGTAAAAGCTTTGTTTCCAGATCTAGGAGCATGGGCTGAGGAGAAAGGAATGGGCTGGAACTCTGGCCTGGACAAGGATGGACTCACCAACTCCTAAGCCTGGGTCATGGAAGGGAGGGGTTTTGAATTTGATGGTTGAAGTCAAAGTGTCCAAACCAGCCGTGGGCAAACTACGGCCCGCGGGCCGTATCCGGCCCGTTTGAAATGAATAAAACTAAAAAAAAAAAAGACCGTACCCTTTTATGTAATGATGTTTACTTTGAATTTATATTAGTTCACACAAACACTCCATCCATGCTTTTGTTCCGGCCCTCCGGTCCAGTTTAAGAACCCATTGTGGCCCTCGAGTCAAAAAGTTTGCCCACCCCTGGTCCAAACCATCTCTTCTCGTTTCCAGACTCATGCTGATAATTGACCTTGAAGTTTTGGCCTTCTTGCCTTTTTTTTTTCTTTATGGTAATAAATCTAAGCACATTAAACTCCTCAGGATTACTTATGTTGGGCTCATTTAGCCCCGCTGAATAATCAGTCCCGCCTACAGTACAGCCGGACAAACAGACACGTCTGGACAGGTCAAAGAATGCTTTGAGTCCAGCCAGCTCAACAGGAGTGTCATACCTCACCCCACACGCCAGAAAGTGGTGCTTCCTGTTTTCACTCTTTCCCCATTTCGCGCACTCCCTTCCTCACTCAGCAGTCTCTCGCGCTTGTGCTAGGATGCTCGGGCTCCATTTCATTAATTCCAAGGGACTTGGCATGTTTGTCCCCAACTGTACCCTTTCCAAACGTGCATTTCCCGAAAAGGTGTGCTTTCCCTGCGCCACGGAATGCATCAGGTGGCACGTGATGCTCGTGCTTGCTGCTGTCGCACACCTGGCCGGTGTGTCTCTGCCCTGCAGGGGGTGTGCGCCTTCAGCAGCACCTGGCACACGTTAGCTGAGCACCGAGTACCCAAAGGCTCCTAATAAGGAGTGCATTCGAAGCCCAGGATGTCGGCTTCCCTTTTGATAACTGAGCTTACAATTCTTCACATTAGGATTTATTACAGTAGCTGCAACCATGTCATCAGTCCTGCTAACTTGGGCCTTATGTGGAATGGTTCCTTGTCAGCCCATTCTACTCAGTCACATTCTGGATTTACACGATCGTAAGAACATAGAAATGGAATTTGAAAATGGATTTTTAAAAAAGACTAATGGATTTTTTTAAAAGACTAAATCGTTCTTGAAGTTCTGCTTTTAGCAGTGACGTGGGAGAGGTGCTTCTGTGGATGCGGTGGGTGGGCTGTAAACTTCCTCCCGAAGCAGATTTCAGTGACTCCATTATGTAACTCCTTGTTGTGTTTTGTTGTAAAGATTCGCCCTCACAGGAAGAAAGGCTAGAAACTGAGTGCCGTCTCACAGAATTTTAAAAAACGAGTGAAAAAAGGATGGGTAAACAAAAGTGCAACTTTTCTTTTCTTTCTAATCTCTGCAGTACGATGCAATATGACATTTTTATTCTTCACGAGCAAGAGTATGACAGTTTGCTTGAATCCGTCTTCAAAACTGAATTCTTAAGCCTCTTAGCAAAGCGTTATGAGGAAAAAACCCAGAAACAACTACCTCTGAAATTTAGCAACACGTAAGTTGGGACCTGGGGCCCTGAGCTCACTGCCCAGGTCCAGGCTGAGAGGAGGGGAGGGCTCTGGCGGCTTCCGCCCTGGCTGCCTTAGCTTCTCCTCCCCCCCTCCCAAACGCAGGGCTGCAGATTACAGTCCAGTGGCTGTCATGGACTTTGAAAAGGTCACTTTTGTGTTTCTGTGAAACAATGACTTCACCAAAGAGTGTATTTTGTCATTTGGACAAAGGTCACCAAAATGAGGCAGGAAAAGGCAGTTTTTTTTTATATTACCAATAAAAGAATACTTTATTTAGCAGAGCAGCCAGAGCAGAGTAAGACTGGAAGAAAGAGAAAGTGAACAGAGTGGGAGCTTAAGTTCCCAAAATCCATGCATAACACCTCTGGGTGGGGCACGGGGGACTAGTGGGCTGAGATGGCCAGCGCCTTGGGTCCTGGCTCGCCTGCCTTTGCTTGAACAACATGGTCCCGTGGGCCAGACCCTGGTACACGGCAAGCTTCTGAGCTCCTGTTTGTCAGGTGAGAGTGGCTTTTCTTCTTCTTAAATCTCCATCTATAACACGGAGATCTCTCTTATTACCCACAAGAATTCCAAAGTAAAGCCTTAATTCCATGACGAGGGAAACTTACCATGATTGATGCTGCTGTGGTTGCATTGAAATAGATACTGGTAATTGTATGGATTCTTTGCTGCTTTTCCAAGCAACCATTTGGCTGTTCGTACCAGGGGCAGTTATTTTTTCTGGGAATTTGTAATAAGGGAATAACAAGAAAGGGAGACTATGAAGAGCCAAGCCACTCAATAGAATAATAGGCAGCTACTTAAAATTATGATTTTTTTGGTCCAACAACATGAAAAATAGGGTTTTTAAAAAGCAGAATATGGAATGGAACTGTGTAAGCATACACTAGTAGGCAATATGAAAAATAAAAACTGGCTCGGGGGGTTGCAGTTGTGAGGAAACCTCCCTGCTATTGGGATTTGGGTTGCTGAGCGCTGTCTTTTTCTCTGCCTGGGGTGGGGTCATGGTGAAGGACTAGAACTTAGGTCAATAATAACCGCATTCTACGCTCAGGAAGACACAGGCTAACGTGTGCCTGGCAGCTCCCAGTCCTCCACAAACAGACCAGGGAAAAGGGAGAGAGGCACAAGGGCGCACCACAGCAGGTGTGGCCTGGAAATTGTCCCCTTCCTCCTGTCCCCCGGCGGTCCCACCTGAGTCCACCTGCAGAGACATTGGCACCTGCCTCACCACCTGGTGTCTCACAGGTGCTGGGCCCCGGATGCTCTGCCTCTGGCTCACTCTTGTGCCAAACCATGGCTGTCAGACTCGACTCACCCCCGGGCCCTGTGCTGGTTTGCAAATCCTGGTCCTGCCTTGTTTTACATCAGGTTGGCCCAGCGTCGAACTCCATGCTGGGGTGGGTGAGCTGCATTCTCTCTCTGCTTCCTTCTGTCTTAACTCCAACCCATATGCTTGTCGCAGGCTTGAACTCAAATTGAAAAAAGAGAACTGGGGCCCCTGGAGCGCCGGGGGCTCCCGGCAGGTGCAGTTCCACCAAGGCTTCGGGGACCTGGCCATCCTCAAGCCCAGCAACAAAGTGCTGCAGGTCAGCATCGGACCCGGGCTGCCCAAGAACTCCCGTAAGTGTCTGCGGCCCCGGGGACCTGGGGCTGGGCTCCCGGCTCCCCCGCCCCGCCCTCCCTCCCCTGCCCGGCCCTCCCCTCCTCTGCCCCGCACAGTCTTCCTTCTCACCCAGTGCTCATGATAGGTGCTTGCTTATTTCAGGTCCCACCAGGAGGAACACCACCCAAAGCAGAGGTTATTCCAGTCAGACTCACAATGCCAACTACCCGATGAGAGCTGCCCCTCCCCCGCCAGGTAAGCCAAGCAAGTGCCATGGACTGGGACCGTTAACCTGAACCCATAACTTGTCAAACATAGTTGGGAAGATACCCATTAGCAGATACATGCACATCATTAGACAGCCCTGAGCCGGTTCAGCGCCAGGTGTACTCACAACACCCCGGCGCTGCTTGGGACCCTGAAATGCAGGGAAGTGCGAGCTGCTCAGACCGAACTCTGCCGAGTGAACGGCCGGGATTGCATTGCCCGGCGCCAGTCACTCCCTTAGGAAAGGCTCCCTCCTTCCGTGAGAGAGAAGGGGCTCCTTGTCCTTGGCGGCCAGGATGCTGTCGGCCTCGAAGGTGCAGGATGATGCCTTTATGGAAACAGGATTTTGCCAGGTATAACCTCACCATCCTCACCCACGACAATATTTTGCAACAAGTTTACAGCTTAATGACAAGTTGAAAATGTTTATTCTTAGTCAGATAGGCTCTAGGAGAACGGCTCCCAAAAATAAAGTAATATCTGAGATACAAAATTGATAGAAAAAAATTTTTAATACAAAGAAAATGTTTAGACCTTATGTTTCATATTTCTCATTTTTATGGTAAAAATATAATATGCAGGTCAATGAACTCCAAACCCAAATTTAGTAAGGCTTTTTGCCCTCCGTAATCTGTTTAGTGTTTGAAGAGCACTCTCAAAATTGGCAAAAATGTTTTTCCCTCACTCACAAAATTCAGTTAATAATAAAACTGCCCCTAGAATGTTTGATGTGAATAAGTTTGGGGTTCTAGGCCTGAACGGGTCATCTATTAGCCCAGTGTCTGAGATGAGCAGTAAAAAGCATTTCTTTTGTTTCCTGCGCTAAAAATATGGACACTGTGCCTGTCAGTGAGAAACTGATTCTCTCCTCTTGGAGTCCCGTCCTGCCTGGCCCAGCTGTCTCTCCTCCCCTCTGCCTTTATCCTTGAAGAAAATCCAAGCACAAAGCCATCCAAGAGAACCAATGTGGTGCTGTGTTACTAAATGGGCCAGTCCCCGTGCAAAATCCTGGCCAGACCACCTGGAAACTAGGGCTGGCCTCAGCTAGGTTGGCCCAGGTCACCTCAGGCCAAGTATCTGACCTTGAGCATGGCACCCAACCTCTCTCTATGACAGTTTCTTCATCCGTAACATGAGGCAGTTGGGCCTGAATCTCTTAGCTTGGCCCTTGTCACATGATCTGCAGTGAAGGACCTGGGTTGTTGTTGCTCTTTTCTTAATTTCAATTCCACCACAAACCATATTTCTTTAAGGTAAAATAAAGACTACTAGAAGAATGGAATTTTAAAAGCATTCAACATGATACACCAAAGTTTCTTATTAGATTTAACAGATGTGAAATATGCCCATGACACTGCTATGAACATTTCTAAACGCTTGTTCCTAATTTCTGAATTTATGGCAGGTGAGTGGGTTATAAGCAGCATGGAGAGCCCCACCCCTGCCCCTGCCCCTTGTGAGCATCGAGGCCTAGAGCTCACCCCGCTCTGCGTGCCCCTCTCCTATCCTTGGCAACCTTGGCAGCAGTTGGCTCTCACCAAGCTCCTTGTTTCTTTCATGAAGAAATTGACACTCTAAAGGCGCATTTATCTTGCTCAAGGTCAACACAGCTGTGAGAGGCAGAGCCAAGTCTGACCCCCTAGTCCCTCTTAGATGAGATCCTCCTGCCAGTACCAAAGAGTCCCTCCCTTAGTGCAGTGGGAAGGGCGTCATGGTGGGTTCATAAAGTGTGCCTTGAGGAGTCTTGTTCTTCTTCGCTGTTGCCCCGATCTGCCAATGGAGAGGAGCTGAGGGCTTCTTCACACCTCGCAGGGACTGATGATGCCCATCACCGTCATCCCTTACTCACCAGATAATGTGATCTTGACTAGGAGCAGGTGTGTGGCTAAGGGAGCCTGCTCTATCCGGATCGACCCCAGCAGCAGCCACATTTCCCCTGCCTGTGTGGGGTGCTCCCTCCACCTCTCCCAACGGGCTCCTGCAAGGACACCCAAGACTGAGCCTTTGAAAATAGGTTTCCAATGTTTAAATAGTTGCCTGTCAGGAGGCTTGAATCGTAACCTCATAATTGTTCTCAGACCCAAGAAAGTGCCTGCCTCCCTCAAGAGGTAGTTTTAAGCTTACCTTTTCTTGACTGTGGGCTTTGAAACCCTGGACGTCTGGTGATTCTGCTGTCAAATTTCACAAGCATGCGCGAGTGTCTGCCGTGTTCCAGGCGCTTGCTGGGCAGTTTGCAATGTGTTAGCACTGTTCCTCACACTATGTTAGCGGTTATGCCCTCCATCTTTTCAGATGGGGAAACTGAGGCCTGGCAATGTTAAGTAAGTTGCTCTTGGTTAATAAATGGGAGGAATTTGGAGAGACTTTTGGCAAAGGATCGTAAAATTGAAGGTTGATTTTTGTCCTCTTTCTAGGATACCATCAGAATGGAGTCATCAAAAACCAGTTTGTGCCACACCCGCATGCTCCTGGAAACCAGCGGTCCAATCAGAAAAGCCTGTACACCTCCATGGCCCGCCCACCCCTGCCCCGACAGCAGTCCACGGGCTCAGACCGCACGTCCCAGATGCCGGAGAGCTTGGATTTCCTCAAGGTCCCAGACCAGGGTGTGGCAGGGTAAGATTCCCGCCTTTTGTGGGTGAGGCCAGCACCTCCTCTCCATCAGTCACACAAAGGTTCACAGGTTCCACCCACACATTGTCCCCCAGGACCCAACACCATGCGGGCCTTGGTTGGCATTTCTAAAAGTACAACCAACTTCATGGCACACAACTCATTCTCCAGAGAGGGCGTGTCTTAGAAACATCAGAAGAGGGATCCCTTTCGGCCCCGAGATTCAATTACTCCATAACCGTTTCTGCTCTCCGGCATGGTTGGGGAACAATGGGGTTTTGGTTTATGTCTGTGCCTGCAGTTGCATAAATATGATCGCTCAAAGAGTCGTCAGGAATATTGAGAATAACACTCCAGAATTCCATGAGAAGTAGAAGTTTGTTTGTGAATCACCTCTTCAGGGCTTTAAAATGACAGCCTTCCTGCCTTTCTAGAATAAAAAATGAAGAATAGTAAAAAGAAAGCCAGGCTTTGTACCTGAGGAAGGGAAGATTCCTGAAACTGTGTAAATCAAGCATGTCAAACTCACGGCCCATGGGCCGCATGCCTTGTTTATTGGGCCCATGTTAGCCTTTGAGTTTGACATGCTTGGTGCAGATATTCCAAGAGTTATCGGTGTGGAAAGGGGGTTAGGCCAATTGCAGGACAAGTGAGTGAACTCTACCAGGAGGTAGATAGCGGAACCAGTAAACCAACAACGTTCCAGTAGCCCAAAGATGAGCTGCCCGAGGATGTAAGGAGCACAGGATGGACGGAAAGCACCAGGCGGAAATACTGTAGAGGGGTATTGTCAAATACCAGAGAAGGATGAGGATCCTGTTTCAGCCCCTATTGCTTATCTAACATTGGACTTTCTGCTTCTCCTCTCTGAGCTTTATTTTCCTCATCTGTATACGGATGTAATACCACCAAGCTTGCAGAGTTGTTGAGAGGACTAGAAATTATACACAAAGTGCCTAGCCTGGTACTAGGCATGTAGCAAACTGCTCAGCCAACTTAGTTTGATGTGATGGTGATGGTGATGGTGGTGGTGATGGTGGTGGTCTCTGAGCTTTTTCCTCATCTGTATACGGATGTAATACCACCAAGCTTGCAGAGTTGTTGAGAGGACTAGAAATTATACACAAAGTGCCTCCTATGGTACTAGGCATGTAGCAAACTGCTCAGCCAACTTAGTTTGATGTGATGGTGATGGTGATGGTGGTGGTGATGGTGGTGGTGATGGTGATGGTGGTGGTGGTGGTGGTGGTGGTGGTGGTGGTGGTGGTGGTGGTGGTGGTGGTGGTGGTGGTGGTGGTGGTGGTGGTGGTGGTGGTGGTGGTGGTGGTGGTGGTGGTGGTGGTGGTGGTGGTGGTGGTGGTGGTGGTGGTGGTGGTGGTGGTGGTGGTGGTGGTGGTGGTGGTGGTGGTGGTGGTGGTGGTGGTGGTGGTGGTGGTGGTGGTGGTGGTGGTGGTGGTGGTGGTGGTGGTGGTGGTGGTGGTGGTGGTGGTGGTGGTGGTGGTGGTGGTGGTGGTGGTGGTGGTGGTGGTGGTGGTGGTGGTGGTGGTGGTGGTGGTGGTGGTGGTGGTGGTGGTGGTGGTGGTGGTGGTGGTGGTGGTGGTGGTGGTGGTGGTGGTGGTGGTGGTGGTGGTGGTGGTGGTGGTGGTGGTGGTGGTGGTGGTGGTGGTGGTGGTGGTGGTGGTGGTGGTGGTGGTGGTGGTGGTGGTGGTGGTGGTGGTGGTGGTGGTGGTGGTGGTGGTGGTGGTGGTGGTGGTGGTGGTGGTGGTGGTGGTGGTGGTGGTGGTGGTGGTGGTGGTGGTGGTGGTGGTGGTGGTGGTGGTGGTGGTGGTGGTGGTGGTGGTGGTGGTGGTGGTGGTGGTGGTGGTGGTGGTGGTGGTGGTGGTGGTGGTGGTGGTGGTGGTGGTGGTGTTGGTGATGGTGGTGGTGGTGGTGGTGGTGGTGGTGGTGGTGGTGATGGTGCTGCCGTGTTCCAGGCGCTTGCTGGGCAGTTTGCAATGTGGTAGCACTGTTCCTCACACTATGTTAGCGGTTATGCCCTCCATCTTTTCAGATGGGGAAACTGAGGCCTGGCAATGTTAAGTAAGTTGCTCTTGGTTAATAAATGGGAGGAATTTGGAGAGACTTTTGGCAAAGGATCGTAAAATTGAAGGTTGATTTTTGTCCTCTTTCTAGGATACCATCAGAATGGAGTCATCAAAAACCAGTTTGTGCCACACCCGCATGCTCCTGGAAACCAGCGGTCCAATCAGAAAAGCCTGTACACCTCCATGGCCCGCCCACCCCTGCCCCGACAGCAGTCCACGGGCTCAGACCGCACGTCCCAGATGCCGGAGAGCTTGGATTTCCTCAAGGTCCCAGACCAGGGTGTGGCAGGGTAAGATTCCCGCCTTTTGTGGGTGAGGCCAGCACCTCCTCTCCATCAGTCACACAAAGGTTCACAGGTTCCACCCACACATTGTCCCCCAGGACCCAACACCATGCGGGCCTTGGTTGGCATTTCTAAAAGTACAACCAACTTCATGGCACACAACTCATTCTCCAGAGAGGGCGTGTCTTAGAAACATCAGAAGAGGGATCCCTTTCGGCCCCGAGATTCAATTACTCCATAACCGTTTCTGCTCTCCGGCATGGTTGGGGAACAATGGGGTTTTGGTTTATGTCTGTGCCTGCAGTTGCATAAATATGATCGCTCAAAGAGTCGTCAGGAATATTGAGAATAACACTCCAGAATTCCATGAGAAGTAGAAGTTTGTTTGTGAATCACCTCTTCAGGGCTTTAAAATGACAGCCTTCCTGCCTTTCTAGAATAAAAAATGAAGAATAGTAAAAAGAAAGCCAGGCTTTGTACCTGAGGAAGGGAAGATTCCTGAAACTGTGTAAATCAAGCATGTCAAACTCACGGCCCATGGGCCGCATGCCTTGTTTATTGGGCCCATGTTAGCCTTTGAGTTTGACATGCTTGGTGCAGATATTCCAAGAGTTATCGGTGTGGAAAGGGGGTTAGGCCAATTGCAGGACAAGTGAGTGAACTCTACCAGGAGGTAGATAGCGGAACCAGTAAACCAACAACGTTCCAGTAGCCCAAAGATGAGCTGCCCGAGGATGTAAGGAGCACAGGATGGACGGAAAGCACCAGGCGGAAATACTGTAGAGGGGTATTGTCAAATACCAGAGAAGGATGAGGATCCTGTTTCAGCCCCTATTGCTTATCTAACATTGGACTTTCTGCTTCTCCTCTCTGAGCTTTATTTTCCTCATCTGTATACGGATGTAATACCACCAAGCTTGCAGAGTTGTTGAGAGGACTAGAAATTATACACAAAGTGCCTAGCCTGGTACTAGGCATGTAGCAAACTGCTCAGCCAACTTAGTTTGATGTGATGGTGATGGTGATGGTGGTGGTGATGGTGGTGGTGATGGTGATGGTGGTGGTGGTGGTGGTGGTGGTGGTGGTGGTGGTGGTGATGGTGATGGTGATGGTGATGGTGATACAACCATTATCTCATGGTGGTCGTGAATGTTAGGGACCTCCCAACTCTGCATGATTCTCAGTGGTGGAATAGTTCTCTCTGCTGAACCCAGTGAGGGGCCTCCTTCAGCCCCCTGCTCCCCTCTCTCATGCCCTCCTCCATTTTCCATTCTCTCCAAGCCTCTGGAATGATGATGAAGTTTCTAATGGGATCAGGAGACGTGTACAAAACAGAGCAGTGCTGGGAGCGGAACAGCAGCTCCCCCCGCTGGGTGGGCAGCCACCACTCACCTCCCTGCCCCTTTATGAGATGTTTTTCCTGCCTTGTCAGCTTCCTTCTAAAGACCACAAAGTGCTTAGGAACTTGACCACGTTCGCTCCTGCTGTTTCTTTTTCCCGCGAGCCTTACCCCATTTGGGCTACAGATGGGAGCACCGTGGTTGCATACAGGTGGCCATCAGTGGAGTGGATGCCACCCCTTCATTACCTCCCTCTCCCCGCCTCCCCCACTCTTGTGGAACCAGCTCTGTTGCATCTGTTCTAGTGACCACGGCTCCCCTGGTTGGCTTGGTCTAAAGCAGTCGCGCTCAGACTTCACTGAGCACCAGAGTCCCTGGAGAACTTACTGGCCCACTTCCAGAGGTTTGGATTCAGTAGGTCAGGGTGGAACCTAAGAATTTACATTTCTCCCAAGTTCCCAGCGCTGCTGCTGATCCAGGGACCACACTTTGAAAATCACCCGTCTGGTCTGATTGTTAAAGCCAGGGAAGGGTCTGTGAGTTGAAAGGTGAGTTGAAAGGATGCTGTTGAGACAACAGGATTGCTCTGCAATCCAGACCCACACATTCAGAGGGGTGGACATCACTGAAGCAATCAAGCAACCCCTCCCGGGCCCAGTTGGGTGTCCCAAAGGAGGCAGGGGATTGAAGTCGGTGAACGAAATGCACCACATCCCTTAGCTCTGCCTGCTAGCTTCCTACTTGCTTTGGTTTTGGCAAGCAAAGCCATCTTTCCAGCCTGCTTCTGCAACTTCCAGACTTGCACACCAGCCAGCCGGGAGCATCTGTCAGCCAAGAGCAGGCAATTTAGGAACGTTGTGTCTTAACCGAGGCTGCTCCCTTCCAGCCCTCAGCTCCGTGGTTCTCGGTTCAAGCCCATCACACCCTTCTCCACATTCAGGCCTAAAGATCAGGCCTACGTGGTGTTGCCGTGGCGATGGCCGTGAGGCTGGAAGGAGAAGGCACCTTCACAGCTGCCTGCCGGGCAGTACGACGTTCCCAGCTGTGTGTAAAAGTCACGATCGTTATTAGGCACTGAGTCCGGTAGCTGCGAGGATCCCAGCCAGTCTCCACTGGACATTAAATCTGCTCTGGGGCACACATTTCTTAAGAAATTGTACTCTGGTCAAAGGACTGAGCTTTTTCTTAGGATTCATTTTCTAAAACATATAAAAGTGAAATTGAAAATAATTTCTAATGTGGCCAGAGACCTTAGATGTGCATTTCAGGAGCCTCGTGGTTCCGTGCACTGAATAGCTCCCCTTTGCCAAGAAAACATGAATTGCTTTATTCCACAGGAAGTTGTTGGAGCCAGCAGGGAGCTCTGGGATCCCACGCTTGTACCTTTCCTTAAACATGAAAATTCGTTTAGACATCACAGTCCCAGGCAGTGACCTAGAACTTGCCAATCTAGAAAAACAAGATTAGCACAGTCTGTCTCAACTCGGCTTTCACACCCTCAGGTTTATCTTTTCTTTCCCTCTCCCGCCCCCAGCGCACTCTTCCTTCCAGACATATGAAGCATAAGCAATCATTTCTTTTGGATCGTGGAGTGTGGATAAAATCAAATGGTATAATTAGCACCTCGAGTTAATTCAGGAAAGTCTTTGTCAGTTTATTTTATGTTCTGTCAACTTTTTTTTGGGGGGGGGGGGGGAGAATGCATGAAGCTTTTACTAAATTAATTACCGCCCCCACTGGTTTCTTTACCCTTGCCTTGCCACGTGTGTGACATAGTCGTTGTTCTTGTCATCGTCATTGTTATCGTCATCCAAGAAAACTAAGCAAGATGTAGAGGGGCCATCGTCTCGCAGTCCGTTAGCATACCTTCTGAAAAGTCTGACTCAGGTGAAAGCTCCTTGCTGATTCTCAGGGAGAGAGGGCAGGTGAAGAAAGAATCATACAAGCAGCTCATTCATCAGCCTTTGCTCTGACTTCATAGGAACACGTGATGTGCCAGTCAAGGGTGCTTTATCCCTTTCCCCATAACTGAGATGACAAAATCTACCTGCACTTCATTGCTGGAAGTATCAAAACCCAGACCGGGATGTCTTTTCTGTTGGCCTTTTTAATCCCGTGATCCATTTCATGCAAGGACAATTTCAGGAAATTTCAAGATACCCCAGAGATTACTCCAACTAGCAGTTGGAGAACCAGGAAAATACTGGGAGTGCTCAGCGGTAGGGCTTCTGGCCACGGCACAGAGGGAATCGATAGAAAAACTGAAATGCTGCCTGTGTGTCTCTTGACAAGGTTCTCCTAATGGAGTCATATTTTCAAGGGGCTTAAAATTTCCAACAAGTGTCCAATAGCAATATTTCTCAACCCGTAAGCTACAGGAGTGGCAGCCATATCCTGGCCCAAGCCGACACAAAGCTGAGGAATTCCTGGCATCCATTCCCTCATTTCCAGTAATGTTTATAGATTCAACCTTTTGGAACAGACCCTATTTTAAAGAGCCAGTGAAATAAAATGCCATTATTTTCCTTCCTGGAATTTCAAGACATAAATTTTACATCTGCAGAACAAAGAAGTGATAGCTGAAAGCTTAAGCCCAGCTAACCCTGGAGTGAACTAGTGCACCCGCTGCCCCAGAGGGGTGGCGGCTGCAGAGTTCACAAGGTGGCCTGGCGGAGTGCGCGAGCACACGACTCGCAGCTGCAGGGACGGTGTGGGTCCCAGCTCCTGGGTTTGGTTCTTCATAGATTCATTCACTGAATATTGACGGGGCCACGTGCCTTCCATGTGCCACATGCTGCGCTGCCTCTCGTCTATCACTTGTTCTTTCTACACCTTGGTGACCTCACCTGCATAAGAGGAATAATCTATATATATAAAAGCCTAATACGCAAAGTGTCCCCTCGGGAGTTCGACAGACTGGGAGTTCGATCGCTTGCTATGACATGCGCTGACCACCAGGGGGTGGTGTGGAATGAAGGAAGCCCCCAGCTGGCAGCTGCTAGGGACCCTACCCATGCACAATTTCGTGCACTGAGCCTCTAGTAAGAATATAATTTAAAAACCCTCTCCTCAGGGTTTCTTGGAGATGAAATAGGGCTTTGTAAATGGTAAAGCACTATGCAGCTTGAACATTTATTTGTATTGGTTTTATGACTGTTACTCATGTGCTTTGCTCTCTTAGGGAAATAGTCATGTCCTACCAGGATTGAAAAGTGGGTGTCCCCTGGCCACTGGCTTTTCTCGCAAGAACTCTAATCTCTGACTGCACAGAGGGTCTCCGGGAGGGTCTAAGCTTTAAGCATTGCTGGCTTTAACGGGGAATATGCAGCCTAGGGAAGCAAGACAAGGGACCAGTCAGGGAGACCCCTTCATCTCTCCCCCTACACACACACACACACACACACACACACACACACACAATAGCTATGCCGCTCTCTGTAGGCTCAGAGCAACAGCAGAACAGGGGGCGGTGAGGTAATATTGCGACAGACACTAGCTGCATTTGGACAATGTCAATAAAGCCCAAAACTCCTCCCGCTCGACTCTTCCCCAGTCTTTGCTCCAATCACTGTAACAACTCACATCCCCTGGAAAGTAACCAGCATTCCCAGGAGAGAGCGAGTGAACAGACCCTCGCTTTAGAGAGCTTTGTTGTCCCTGATATTATTTGGGGTTTTGTTTCCTGCGGGCCTTTAGCATCTTGTGAGTCTGGGCAGCTGTCCACACGGGTTCAAATGTCAGTTGGCATCCCGATGTTTCGGGGCAAAGGCACCCTCGCCCCCCCCGCCCCCCCGACCCTGCCACGGGACTTCTCCAGCAGCGCAGGTCCTCACCGAGCAGACCGATGTAACGTGCTCGAGCGCTCGGGCGACCGTCATGTTGGTTCTAATGTGGTTGCATTAGAGGTCCCGTGCCCGACTCAGAAAAAACTCCTGCTGTACAAGTGAGTCGCTGTCAGTCAGCTCCTTCCTGTGTCTGTTTTCTTATGGGAAATACACACAATAAAGTGGTAAATGTGTACAAATTAGCCTGAAACATGGGGGAGTGATAGGAACACTAAATTGCATTGTGCCACAGTTACATACAATGAAACACTGGGTTTGCTCAGTGATGTGGAGTTTTATAATTATAAACTATTATGTGTAGAAAGTGAACCTTCGTTATTGAAATGGCAACGGGAAAAATAATTTTGTTATTTGTCTGAAATTCTTGCTCCAACCCTCATGATCCCAATAACACAATTTTCAGTCATGTCAGGTTTATTAGGAATGCAAGTCTCATAAAGTTCCAGACATAACAAAATTATCTAAATCCTGCACATCCATTGCTAAACAAACGAGGCTCTGTCACACTTTTTATCGCTTTTGGACGAGGGAGTGTGAGTTATGGCGAGGGTGGCATGGGGACAGGGGTGTGCTGGTGAGCAGCTGGCTGTCTGGAGCTGTAATGTGTGCCTTTCTACTCTCGCTGTGGCCGATGTCAAGCTGCCAGCGTGACCACCATTGGTCTCAGAGGTGGGGAGAGAGGCCCAGGCGCACGCCAGTCGGTGCGTAGGGTTGCCACCATGCATAAGCAGCAGACAGTAACTTCAGAGCATAGATAGAAGATACAGGAAAATAATTAGGAAGGGTTGCTATGAGCATTTATTGCCTTTGCTTTATTATAACTTATTCAATCATAAGTGTGTTCGATTTCATCTTTAATAATGACTGTTTAACAACTGACCCACAAAAATCCTGACAGCATGACCACCTGCCCCCGCAGGCTGGACGGGGCCAGATCCAGCTCCCAGGCACCAGGCCGCGTTTGCTGTGGACGGAAGTCTGAATCCCTTCTTCCCTGCGTGGGCCAGTCCGCTCTTGGCTGCCAGTGGAGGGCTCCAGGCCCCTAAGACTTCATTACTCAGCGCTGGCAGCTCACGGAAAGTCCTGCTCTCCGCATTATTGATTACACAGGATCGCCCCCTAGTGATGCAAAGGAGATGGTCCGTTTAAGGCTGAGCCTGTGGAGAGGAGCCTGGAAAACGGCTGTTCTCGCTGACCGTTTCTATGGTGGTTTCCAAGTCCGCCGTGCAGTGGAACGGAGACAGAGACCACCTCCTGGGCACAGACGTCCTGTGTTCCGGCCACAGCTGACAGTAGGAGTGTTGTTGGGAGCGCTCTGAGGCTCTGTCAGAATTAGAGAAAGGACCTGGGCCCTGGCCTGGATCCCCCTTAATAACAGGTGAAGACGCCTGAAGAGGTGAAGTGGCGCACCCACCTTATGTGCCAGCCAGTGGCAGAGCCGGGCCGCCCACCCGGGCGCCGACTCTAAGCCAGCGTCCCTTCTGCACCCCCTGTCACTCCGTCAGAACATGCGGGCTGGGGCCACATGGGGCTCCTGGGCCTGGTGAGCACAAACAGGTCAGGCCCCGGCCCGGGGAGCCTCCTGTCCTAGTAGTGACACAAGCCTCTGTCCCACCCTGTCAGTCCCCTGCTCTGAGCAGGTTGGGTACCAGAGCATGTAGCAGGGGCTTGAAATGAGCTTGGAAGGCTGAGCAGGCATTAGCAGCACTGGGCAGAGGGTGGAGGCAGCCAGGGGGGCATGGCCAGATGGAGGGACCAGAAAGGTCGTGTGGCTAGAGCTGTGGGAGCCTTGTGCCGCCACCATCAAGTCATCAGTGATGAGACCAGCAGGAAACCCAGGAGTGTTGTCAGGTTAGATGAAGCAACATCCGAAAATGCCTAGCACGGTGCCTCGCCTGGTGCAGGCAGAGCCCGGCACGTTTGTCTGCATCTCACAGCTACAGGCAGGGGTTCCCAGATGGCACACCATCTGCTGACACTTGCAAGAAGAGTGGAGACGTGCCCAGATGTGACAGAGCGGCTGGAGTACTGGGGAGGGGGAGGGCTTTGGGTATCCCGCTCTCTTTGGGAACACGCTGCCTTACAACAGCAGGAGCGCCCCCTCCTGGGCACAGAGGACATTTCAACAGGAAAGAGCCCAGAATGGTGACCTCAGGGATGCCTTCTTTTCCCAGTGCAGAAAGCAGAGCTGCTCTCCACATCCACATCAAACACTCTATTCCCCAGCAACCGCACCCATCTCAGAGCCACCAGACTCCCCCTCCCAACTGCGGATGCCGGGAGCCCCACCGGCCCGCTGAGGAGTGACCAGTTTACACTGCCAGGATGGAGCAGTTGTCCAGGGCCTGGGACAAACAACTTGCCCGGGGTCTACCCGGGAACCCAAATTCCCCAGTAATCCCTGAGGTTTTACTTTGATTTTTCTGAGGAAGTGGCCTCTGGTGCCTTGGGATCAAAGACCACGCGGTGGCTGTGTTCACGCCTCCAGCCCCTCCCCCACTCTGCCCGATTCCTGGGATGCCAGCGGCTGCTTGCCTACAGCTGGCCCAGCGCACTCTGGGCATCAGCATGCACTGCAGAGCCCCAGGGGGCTCGTGCAGTTTACTCATTGTGTGTTTTTTTAACCAGCTTTTTGGGGATTAAAAAAAAAATCAATTGTTTTAAAGTACAATTCAACAGTTTTTGGTATAGTCACAGAGTTGTGCAACTGTCATCATAATCTACTTTTAGAACATTTTCATCATCCCCCAAAAACAAAGTTTTCTGCTATTAGCCGTCATTCCCCCAACCCCCAGCCCCAGCCCTAGGCAACCACACTAAGCTACTTCCTGTCCATATAAATTAGCCTTTTCTGGACATTTCATATAAGGAGAATCATCCTTTTTTTGTTAAATTCACTCCTAAGTATTACATTCTTTTTTATGTCTTGTAAATGGAATTGCTCTCTCAGTTTCATTTGGATTGTTCATTGCTGATGCATAGAGATGGAGCCGATTTTTATATATTGTCTCATATTCCCTAGTCTTGCTGAACTTGCTTATTAGTTCAATAGGTGGGGTTATTTGTTTATTTATTTTAGTGTATTCCTTAGGATTTTCTACGTGCAAATCATCGCATGTGATATTTTCACTTCTTTTCTCATCTGAGTGCCTTTTATTCTTCTTGACCAATTGCTCTGGCTAGAGCTTCCAGTGCAATGCTGGGCAGACATGCTGTGAGCTGATGCCCTGTTTTGCTCCTGGTCTTCGGGAGAGAGCATTGTCTTTCCTCAGCAAGTATGACATGAGCTGGGAATATGTGACGGGGTTCCTAACACCTACCAGGGCTCAGGGGCTTCCATGACAAAAGGTGGGGAGGCACCAGTGTGCTCGGTGGCAGGACATGAGTCTAGGGGCCAGCAGGGGCCACACCTGGCAGGGCCCTCTTTGGTCCATTTCCCAATGTTGTAGGCGACAGGAATGGCACCAGTTGTCTAACCAGTAGGGTCAGACCAAACCTGGGTTCAGCAACCTCAGTACTTGGGTTCTGGCTAGGAAAGAATTCAGAGTCCAGACCCATACTGTAAGAGAACATGTATTGGGTAAATCACAGAGGTAGAAAATGCAATTCCTAGAAGAACTGGGCTTAGGAAACAAGTTATAGGGGTAAAGGCAGGGCCCTTGGAGCTTGGGTGTGAGGAAGCTAGTGGTAATGTGCCTGGGGCAGGGAGGAGGGAGGAGAGAGGGAAGGCACAGGCATGCTCCCTGGAGGGAGAGTGCACTGAGTCCTCCCTCCTAAGGGTTTTAAGGGCCTCAGTTTTAGGGGAGATCCCAGGGGAAGACCTCAATAGAGTACTCATAGCTTTCCAGGTGTCCATTCAAGGTTGTGGTCTCCACTGATTGGCTGGCACTAGGGCAGGGGTCATTATTCAATTCAGCTGGTCCTGACAGCAGCCTTATCTGGTTTTATTGCTTCTCTGGGCCTGGAGCTGAAATACAACTGAGGCCTAGATGTTATCTCTAGGGTGGAAAGGTCAAGGGGTCCAAACCTCCTGACCCTGGGGGCGAGGTCCCACCTACAATTGTCCTTTGCTGGGCACCTGGGGCTTTCCACCCTGGTGACCTTCTGTACCTGGCCCATCTGTACCTGTACTCGTGCTCTACTCACATCTGCCTGCCTACCACATCCAGAGCAGAGAAGCTGTGAGGAGGATTTTTAGTAGGGGGTGAGGTGAACTAATAAACGCTGAGCTGGGGCGATATTGAAGGGGGGGGGCGGCTCAGGAAGGAAGCAGCTGGCAGGGAAGAAATGGAGGAGTAGGAACTGAGGGCTTAGTCAAAGCTGGAGGCGGATGGGTAGAGGAGCCAGGGAGGGGTGACCGCCGGGATGGCTGCAGGGAGGATGGTCATCCAGCTTCACTGAGGCCCCCTGTCCGGGGACCACACCTCAGTCCCAATACTCTTGGCTCCAAATGCCTCCTCAACCTGCCCTGATGGTAGGTTTCCCTCATCTAGGGGCCTCTGGGGAGTGTGTGTGTGTGTGTGTGTGAGTGTCCCTCTTCCCCCCCCCTCCAC
>NW_005355159.1:6062174-6068833 GCF_000412655.1 Myotis brandtii
CCAGGCTGGAGCTCTCCTCCCTCACAGGGTGTTCTGACACTCACCCCGCCCTCCGCCCCACTCCCTGTTGCTGGGAAATCAGCTGACTGCTGGTATGCAGGCTAGTGGCTCTTATTAACCAAATGCTGACATCCCTAATATACAGGTCTCTTAATTAAAGGCCTCTGTGCCCGGCCAGCTCTCAGGGAAGCCAGCACGTCTCAAGCAGGGACTGGGGATTGCCAGGGGACCAGGGAGGAAATGATGTATGCAAATGATCTCTCCGGCACCTTTCCTCTGTGATCAAAGTGCTTGCTGGCGTGGGAGGTGGGGACATGGTTGACCTGAGGAGGCTGAATGAAGCCTGTGTAACCTTGGGGTTGCTCCCTCCCACAAAGGAAGGAACCCCACCCCTGCTGGGAACAGCCCTACCACCCTGCTGACATCCAGTGCCCTCCCCCTACGCACCCCCTCATGATCCAACTTACTCGTGGCACCCAGTGAGCACCTGGCATCACAGGACCTCAGCGAGGACACTGGGGCTCTGGCCTCCTGAGAGCACAGCTCCAAACCGGGTGTGCTTTCTGCTTCCAAAACTCAGGCCCAAGGAGAGACCCTCCCTTTTCCTCCTCCCTCCCCCAGGTGAGAGCAGGTGCTCACAGACCCGGCAGGCATAACAGGCCAGCCCCAGCCCTGCTTATGTTGAGTTCAGCCCAACCCTCTTAGAGGAAATTGGGAGCTTAACTTTCCTTTGGTTTGTCCTTAAGTAAAGGGGCAGGGGGGAGGGTCTATATTTCTATTTCCTTTTCCTTTCTCTCTAAATACTTTCATGAACATACTTAATAGTTGTTTCAGGTATAAGTTTAAAGATCTCCCTTGGAGGCAGCAGTGTGTTGGAAGCATACACTCATACACAGAAAGTTGGATTAGGGTTCTGGTGCTGGAGATATTTTTGATGATCTTGACCAAGGGGAGGCGGGTGCCACTGGCATCCAGATGGGACAGGCCGGTGATGTTGCTAAACACCCTACAGTGCAGAGGACAGCCCCACAGCAAAGACAAGTGGCCCAAAATGTCAGCAGTGCTAAGGTGAGAAGCGGCTCTGGGTGAGCTCTTGCACAAGCACATTTCCTGCAGCATTTCTGTGATAAAGCTGGAATCATCCCAATGAGTGGGTCAGGAAATGGGGACATATGCACGGGGTGGAGTGGTATAAAGCAATGAGAATGAATGAACTAAAATTCCGCACATCAACAGGCTACATCCCAAAAATGGAGCAAGTGCTAGTAGAATGGGATTCCTTTCGTGGGTTGTTTAGGGAGACGTGTGTTGTAAAACTACAAAGGAAACCAGAACTATTAATACAAAGTGTGGGAGGGTGGTCATTCTGGGAGGGATGGCAGCTGAGGAGAGAGAGGCTTCTATGGTACCCGCAAAAATTCTGTGTCCAAACTTGGGGAGGGGGTAGATTTGTGACTGTTTTATTATTGTGGAAAAGATATATTGTGGAAAAGATATATTGCGGAAAAGATATATATATAGATATAGATATATAGATATAGTGGGGGACATGGTAACAGCAGCTAATGGTTATTAGAGCTATCTATGCTTTTACAATGACCTTGTCAGGGAGGCTGTTTTATTATCAGAAAAAGTTTAGGGGGTGACATATCCTTCTAAGGATGGAGCTGGATTTGAACTTGAACAGGCCAGTGCTGGCCCCATGGTCTAGACCAGCGGTCACCAACCTTTTGGACCTCATGGACCACCAGTGGTCTGCGGACCACCGGTTGGTGACCACTGGGTCTAGACCACTATATGGAACTGCTGCTGCCCCTGTCAAATACCATCTCTCACCTGCCTCCACTCTCTCCACAGGGTCCGGAGACAGACGACCAGCAAGCCCAATCCAGCAGGGGGCAGACCCAAGCCCCAGCCCAAGCCCAAGCCTCAGGTGCCACAGTGCAAGGCTCTGTATGCCTACGACGCTCAGGACACAGACGAACTCAGCTTCAATGCCAATGACATTATCGACATTATCAAAGAAGGTAAGTGCATGGCTGGCTGGGACAGCCTCCCAGAGAGCATGCAGTCACCCTGCTCTAAAACTAGTTTAAACCTGAAGGGAACTTGTAGGCTCCTCTAACTGGAACTTGCAGAGGTAGCCACATTCCAGCCTCAGTTTGATCAAGACTCCAGATTCTATTTTTTAATTTTTATTTCAGAGAGGAAGGAAGGAAAGAATATAAAATAAAGAGAGAAAGATAAAAACATCAATGATGAGATAGAATCATTGATTGGCTGCCTCCTGCATACCCCGCACTGGAGATCAAGCCCAAAACCTGGGCATATGCCCCTACTGGGGATTGAACCGTGACCTCCTGGTTCATAGCCGGCACTCAATCACTGAGCTACGCCAGCCAGGCCAGATTCATTTTTTAATGCTGCTTTCAGATCTTCTTTCAGCTGCTCCCTTCCCTTCTCAGGCTGGTTTTCCTCCTGGGAGCAGAATGGCTGCCTCAGTGCCAGGCCAACAGGCCAAACCGTATCTGAAAGCTGCTCTGTCTCCAAGACGTCTTTTCTTGGCCATTGGACATAGTGCTCGGTTTCACTGGGATTGGACCAAATTGGTCATGTGCTCACCCCTGATCCAACCTCCAAAGCCAGACAAAGGCTTACCCGAGTGGGTTAGACATGCAGGGACTGCACTAGAAACAGGAGCTAGGTCTCTCCCACCCAAACTTCATGGCTCCCCCTAATGAAGGTGATGGAATGGAAGCCAGGGAGGCAGCCTGTAACGTCCATTTTAAAAGTGGCTGAATGTTTTATTAGTTTGGTAGAGAAGATAAGTTAGAATATAATATACATAAAATCAAACGTGAGTGCCTATGGAAGCACAAAAAACAAAGATAGCTCCTGGCTTAGGGTGATGGAAGACCCGCCATGAAGGAAATGGCATTTGTGGGGAAGCGCGGGAGACAGACAGACAGAAGCACAGAGGCTAGAAAGAGCAGGTTGTTTTAGGAAAAATAGCTGATGCCTGACCTTGATGCAGAATCCCCAAGGAGATGGCCTGGGAGACGAGATGACACGGGGGGGTGGCCTGGTCATAGAGGCCCTGAGCGTCAGGCTCGGGGAAGACACTGCAGAGCCACCCAAGGCTTCGGAGCCGAGCGAGGACAGCTGGAGTGAACAGCGTCCTCGGCAAGTTCCGCTTTCAGGAAGAGGTGGCCAGGAACCGTGTCTGTAACAGGCTCCTTCACTGCATGGGCTCCCTCAGGAGGACTCTAGTCCCTGGACCAAACTCCTTCTAATTGGTCCCTGGGCTTTTTGGTGTGTTTTTTGTTTTGTTTTTAATCTTTTTTAATCATCTAGTTTTCCACAGGTTTTAATAGTTTAAGCCATTTAGTATCCTTCTCCAAAGTGTCCAAGTGAAAATAAGTGTTGAAATAAAGTCCAGTAAACACAAACAGGATTTTTATTACCAGCTTTGTTCAGCAAAAATTCTGGAAATAACCTAATATCCAATAAAGGAGTTAATCAAAGAGAGCTTTGCTGTATCCATTCAGTAAACTTTGATGCCCAATTATTTTTATTAAAGATAATGATACAGCCCTGGCCGGTTTGGCTCAGTGGATGGAGCGTCGGCCTGGGGACTGAGGAGTCCCGGGTTCGATTCCGGTCGAGGGCATGTACCTTGGTTGCAGGCACATCTCCAGTAGGGGGTGTGCAGGAGGCAGCTGATCGATGTTTCTCTCTCATCGATGTTTCTAACTCTCTATCCCTCTCCCTTCCTCTCTGTAAAAAATCAATAAAATATATTTATAAAAAAAAAAAAGATAATGATACAAAAACACAGTATTGAAATGGAAAAATGGTCATGGGAAAATATAAGTTAGGTTATCAACTGTGGATTATATTCTCATTTTTGTAAAAATATAAAATGTATATGGCTGTGTGTGAATCTATATCATATATGTGTTATAGAAAATGTCTCCTAAAGTAGTGAATTTTAAATGAATATTATTTTCTTTTCTCAATACTTTCAAATTTTTCTAGAAATAACATGTATTGGTTATATTTAAAACAACTGCATATTTACAGAAAATGTAGAGTTTCAGAAGTTATCAAAACATACCATAAGTTTTCACTGTAATTTAAAGTGTGGTCTGAGTGCAGGAATAGACATGCAGATAAATGGGGTAGAATAGAATCCAGAAACAGACCCCTGTGTATGAAGGTATTTATTGTATGATAATGTGGCTTTGAAGTCAAGAGAAAGTATAAACAATTCCTTTCTATTTTGAAAATAAAATAAAAGTAGATATCTACCTCATACCCAGAAAAAATCAGGTGAATTAAACATCTAAAAATATGTAACTGAATTATAAAAGTGTTAGAAGGAAACCTAGAATATTATATTAATCTTTGGGTGGAAAAAGCCTTCCTATGGAGGACATCAAGCCCCTAAACCATAAAGGATTTAACCTCATAACAAGACTAAGTTAAAACCCTCTGTATGGGGAATAGCACCAGGGGAAAGTTAAATTATGGAAAACGGACTAAGAAAAACGTTTTACACATATAAATAGCTCCTCCGCCATCGAGTCCAGCAGTGGACAAGGGCTAGTGAGGCAATGAGCAGCAGAGCCTCCCAAGTCATCAATGAAATGCAACGCAAAACATTTCACCTGCAACACCAGTAAAGATTAAAATGGGAACACAGTCCACATTCCCTTAACCAAATCCTTAGAGCTTCAGAAATCAGAGATGAGAGCTTTCAGGAAGTTAATAATGGTGTGTCTGTATATGTAAGCGCCTCTTGAGAGTCCCAGGCCAGCACCCTAGATCAGTGTCAATGTTTCTGCTATGAAATAACATGAGCATCATACTCTGTGGGAAGAGGCATCATAAATTTATGTCAATTCAGGTCAAGTTTTGCCATTAAATGAGCTGCAGAAAACTTTTAATTTTCAGAATATTCTGGATTTTGTCATTGCAAAATAAAGTGTAGACTACAGTATCTGTGGTTAGTGAGAGAAATAGGTATTTCTTGCTGAAATAGACTTTTGGGAGGAAATTTCATAATATTTGTCACCATTTTTAAATCTCCATGTCATGGATTTATATGTAACCCCTTCCACCAAGATAGATCTCAAGTAAATAAATATTTAAATGTATCAAATAAACATAAAAGTCCTATAAGTAAGTATAGGAGATTTTTCTTTAACATCATCAATGTGAGAAAGGATTTGGAAATGTTATAGAAAACCAAGAAGCCGTAAAATAATAGACTATTTGATTCAACTACTTAACTATTAAAATATCATAAAAAGTTAATACTGTAAAATATAATAAAAAATTGGAGGAAAGAAAGTTGCAACTCAAATGACAAATTCAGAAATATATCAAGAACTCCTAGTCAACAAGATATAGACCGACAGCGGATAGAAAAATAGGGAAATGACAGGAAGCGTGGTGTCCCTGCAGCTGTAGGTGGTGACATAGAAACTCTTTATGTACTGATATGATATGATCATTAGCACATATTATTAAGGTTATAAACAGGACAGAACATGTTTTATGCATAGTATGCTATCATTTGTGTAGAAAAGGGGGTCATTTTTATAAATACTTGTCTTCATGTACATGAAATATCTCTGGAAGAAAGTGCAAGAAATAGGTAACATTGCTCACCCTCAAATAAGAGATCTGGGTGTACTTTTGTACTTTTGAAAGTATGACCCATTGTAAAAAGTAACATTTTTCTTACAAAGGATAATAGAAGGTCCATATTCTTTGACCCAGGAATCTCTCGTATAGAACCATTCGCACATAGGCATAAAAATACATGTATGGATGTTTATTGCATTAATAGTGAGAAATTGGCAACACATGTCCATCAGTAAGGGCATGACTACATAAATTTTGTCCATCTCCTTAAAAAATGAGACTCAGACATGGAAAGGTTATATCTCTGAAGTATTGAAAAGCAAGATGATGCCCTAGCTGGTTTGGCTCAGTGGATAGAGTGTCGGCCTCTGGATTGAAGGGTCTCAGATTTGATTCTGGTCAAGGGCATGTACCTCAGTTGCAGGGCACGTGGGGGAGACAGCCAGTCGGTGTGTCTCTCTCCCACTGATGTTTCTATCTCTGTGTCTCTCCCCTTCTACTCTCTACAAATAAATGGAAAAATATCCTCGGGTGAGAATTAACAAAAAAGAAAGGCCTCCCTCTCCCTTCCTTCTTAAAAGTAATTAAAAAATACATATTTTGGGGAGAGATCAACCAAAGGACTTGTATGCATGCATATAAGCATAATCAATGGACACAAACACCAAGGAGGTGAGGGCATGAGTGGGGGGAGAGATGAGGCTATGGAGGGCATAAAGACACATATGTAATACCTTAAACAATAAAGAAAAAAAAAAGAAAAGCAAGATGCAGAGTAGTAAGATATAGAATGGCCCATTTCTGTACCAAATATTTATTACTAGTGAAGGGTCTGGGGTTAAGGTGGGACATAAGGGTTGGAAGTGAAGGGGGAGGAAGCAGGACTGAGGCCATCAGACGAGGACACAGCCAATCACTGCCAGCGCCAGAGCTACTCCAGAGTTAGACTGCTTGTTGCAGAAACGAAATGCCAAAGGTTAGGGTTAGGGTTAGGGTTAGGGTTAGGG
>NW_005355160.1:0-9417 GCF_000412655.1 Myotis brandtii
TTCAATTGCATTAGCAAAGTGACTCATTTGCTAATAACTTGTTTACATAACATATACCGTTAACTATACTTTACACTTCTATAGTATATTTCAACTCTTTTGCCCAGGAAAAAAAAGTGATGTACTGGAAAGCATTAAGTTGAATTAACTTTATTTAGTTGTAAATGTGGTTATTATTTTATAAAGTCTTACATTATATGCTTTATTATTATTGCTTCATGCCTATACCAGACTAAATAATATCTTGCTGAAAATGTAGAATTTTACTCAGTTCATTGCTGTGTCACTAATATTTAGGAAAGATAAACAAAATTTTGTGCTTTAGAAGGCATAGACTTTAATAATCCTATCAAAATAAGCAAAGTAAAATTAATAAAACTCAGGTTGTCATGTATTTATTCTAGACATTAGGACTTCAAGTCCATTAACAAAAAGGACAAAGGGTAAGTAAATATTAATGTTGTTTGTTGTATCCTGTTTAAATGTTTCATGATCAGAAATCAGAGCAGGCCTCATTATAAAAAGAAGTGGGAGACATGAAAAAATAGAACACATATAATTTGTATCTATTTCTAACCTTGTTCAATATTAATTGTGAGTATTGAGTAAGAATATTTAAACATTCAAAAATGCCCTAAAGGTAAAATTCTACTAAGCTTATAGGCCAAATTATATAATTTATACCATATTTATAGATGAAATTATGTTATAGTTTTTCATGAAAACTGTCAATTAAGATTGAAGTAGTGAAGAGGGGCTATTGGGTAGAGATAAAATATGGTTTGCTATGAAGTGTTAAAAGGTACAGCTGGGATTTGAGTATAATAGAATCATTGCTCTATCTCTGTTTTTGTACTAGTAAGTGCTTGAATATTTTAATAATGAAAGAGAGTCTGTATAGTCCTTGTGCATGACATGACTACTAAATGCCTTCACTGGAGATCAATGAAATGTTAATTTAATGCCATAATTGGAACTTGAGTTATATACACTGATTTATGACATTGATATATACCCAAATTTTCTGACAGTCATATAAAAAATAAAAATCAAGACTTTCTTGGCTATCTATTGTCATCGCCTCCTGGAATAGTTTATCCTCTTAGTCAACTACTTCTGATGATGATTCCCATGGAAACTCCTTTTGTTCCATGTCCTGTGGATAAACCTGACTGTACCTCTAGGAGCTTAGAGTGTAATCACTGACCTATGTTAAACCCATCAAGTCATTCCAACCTTAGGGCCACAGAGATAGGTTCAGATATTGGTATGTGACCTAATTTGGGGGCAAACAAGAGGGAAGAACTTGTGTGAGCTATAAGATCCCTGCTTATGTAGTAACCTGGATACTGCAATGGTTTAAACCTGGGACATCTGTGCAAGAAAGGCAAAACTTGGGAAAGAATTTTTGTGATATATTTGAGTCCTCAATAAACCCACACCTGAAGTTATATCCATGCCTATACCCCTGTGAATTGAGGCAATAAATTATTTTTTAAGCATTTGGTCATTTGAATAAGGAAGTGATTCTCTTGCAACAGAATAATTCCCAATTAACATGTACTCACACAAAAAAAGGTGCTACAAAAGGGTTAGTTTTCAAATATCATATAAAGGCCATTATTTGAAACAACATCAGATTTTATTGTGAACAAACATTAAGTGAAAATGTTTTTAAACCCATTAAAATATTTCAGGACCTTTGACTTAAATTCCCCTGCAAGATCTAGAGATGTATAGTTGTTAACCTTTAGGTCACACATATTAGATGTTTCTGCACAAAAGTGAATTTATAAAGTAAAAAGTAATCTTATTTTTTGTCCAAAGAAACAAACCTTTGCACTATTGGCAAAATGAGAATATCAGAGATTATAAAGGAAAAAGATATACCTGTTAAATATATTTTATAAGTGATTTGAGAAAAGGAGTTAACTTTTAGAATCAATTTTTATGGTTACTTAATGTTATTTAATGCTATTTCCATTCTTATTTGATGTATAAGTAATAGTATATAGGTAATTTTTAAAAAGTAATAAGGATTCAGGTTTTGTACACTATGCCTAATGGTTATATAATAAGTATTTCAGAGATAATAGTGTAATATAACCAATATCATAAAGGTTTCTTCATGCTTATGTTTTAAGTGTTAATCATGTTAAAGAGAATAATTTAAAAGTATTCATTTATCAAAATAAACACTGGATTTGGATAAAAATGTAAAAATATAACATTTTTCTTTGAAATGATATTTATGTTTTATCCAAACATCTCTGTCCATAAAATGCCTTGGAAGTAAAACTAAGTAAAGCAAATGCTTACATAAATATAATATTTAAATGAAACTATGTACAGTACTCAGATTAAAAAACAAATTTATAATTCAAATTGGTAATGGAATTAAAGTATATTAACTGCACTTTGGAGAAATAACTGTACCTCAATTAATCTTATATAATAAAAGGGTAATATGCAAATATTCCGAACGGCAGAACAACTGAACAACCAATCAAAGTGTAATATGCTAATGATATGCTAAGGCTGCTTAACCACTCACTATGACGTGCACTGACCACCAGGGGGCAGATGCACTGGGGTGTGTCACCAGAGAACCTCCCTCTTGCAATCCGAGACCTCTTGGGGGATGTCGGAACTGGGGTGTGTCACCAGAGAACCGCCCTCTTGCAATCCGAGACCTCTTGGGGGATGTCGGAGAGTTGGTATTGGCCCGATCCCCCAGGCCAGGCCTAGGGACCCCACTGGTGCACGAATCCATGCACCAGGCCTCTAGTAGAAACATAAAAATATGACTACAGAAAGATTAAATTAGTAACTTTAAGAGGAAAAATAAACAATTCCCCAAAGTATAGATGTGTTTTTCTGATTATTTTCTATGATGAGAGTTCCAACTATTATGTTTGTACTTTTTTCTATTTTGTTGATCTTTCTGAAGATAAGGATAGAATAAATGCTGTCTTCCAAATTTTAATTTAAAAATAACCAGAATGATGACATTTCTGTTCTAAAATAGTGGTATAACTCTTTAAATTATAAATATATATGTGTATGTATGAATGTATATGTGTATATAAAGTTTTGCATATATACTAGTATATTTATATATATTTTGAGAGAGAGGAAAAAAAGACAGTTTGAAGACCATATATTTTCATGCTAACTTTATTCAGCTTAGTGAGTCTAGAAAAGTGTCTCCTAATGATTGTTCCCAATTTTTTAAGACTTTGGAAAAGTATATAACTATGAGTAAGTCAACAATGCCTTTTATCACATTTTGAGAATAAAGCTAAAAATTAGTAAAATCCCCTATTTTACTCTATTAGGCCTGAAAAGATATATAAGGAATATATGCATGTGTAATTAATTTTCATGTAATCAAAACTTGAATGTTTTTCCATGAAGATTCCCTGATATGAAAATTCAATCCATCATTTTTATAATAAAAGCCTAATATGCTAAGTGTCCGGTCGTCCAGTCAGCCATTCAACCAAAGTGTAATATGCTAATATGCTAAGGCCGCTCAACCATTTGCTATGATGTGCACTGACCACCAGAGGACAGACGCTTTGACTGGTAGGTTAGCTTGTTTCTGGGGTCCGGGTAATTGGGACTGAGCAAGGTGGGCCAGACATGCCCTGGAGCCCTCCTTCAGTCCCTCCCCAGCTGGCCAAACTCCTGTGTCCCTCCCCAGCCCCAATCGTGCACCAGAGGGGTCCCTCGGCCTACCTGCACCCTCTCACAACCCGGGGTAAGGGAACTCCCCCACGAGTGCAAGAATTTTGTGCACCAGGCCTCTAGTTTTTATATAATCAGAGATGACCTCATCTTCATTCATTCCTAATTAGTAAATTAATTGTTTTCAATATCATATTGAGACTGAGATGTGCTTATGGTAGTGTATTTGGGGGCAATTTGAATTTGAAATTTATTTTAAGAAATTGATTGTCATAAATTTTCAAGACTATTTTACTACATTCACATAATAGCCTTGATTAAATAAAAGGAAACCAGGAGACATAACCAATTTAAAAGCAACAAGATCAATAAAGACTGATGGGCTTGTTTCATTTAACAAAATGGGATTTCATGCACAATGGACCCATTAATTCATTTCCTATAGAAAGCCTCTGGTCTATTGAAGAATTTATAAGCGAGCTCAGTATATATTTTCTATTGTATGATGTAAATATATAAATACTAGAGGCCCAGTGTATGAAATGCTTGCACTCGGGGGGGGGGGTGTGGTCCTTCAGCCGGCCTACACCCTCTTACAGTCCAGAATCTCCGCAATCGATCACCCCAAAGAGGGAGGCCCCACCTTCCCCCGCCATGGCAGCACCACTGGCCTGGTAGCCTGGGCCTCCCTCTATGGGGCGATTGATTGTGGGGCTCTGCAATCGATCGCCTCACAGAGGGAGGTTCCACCCACCCGCTGTAGCCCACTAGTCAGTGGCCTGGGCCTCCCTCTTTGAGTTGATCAATTGTGGAGCCCACTGATTGATCGTTCCACAGATGGTGGCCTGGGCTTCCCTCTTTGGGGTGATCACGGGGTGATGGAGGGACCCCCAGACCAATCGCATCCCACCTGCCTTGGTTGGCCTGGTGCCAGTGCATGTCATAGCATGGTTGTAAAGAGAGTCGTTCTGCTGTTCAGCTATTTGGTCGATTTGCATATTACACTTTTATTATTATAGATTTTTTAAATGTTAATAATTTGTTTTAAATTCTCAGTTTTCAACATCCCTGTAAAATAATACAATAAAAACAATAATAACAAAAACTGATATATATGCATTATTAAAAACAAAAAATATTATCATAAAACAGTTCTACAAAAGAATCTGTATACTGATACCACATACTACAATCAGCCCAGGGCAGACAAAAATAACTATACACTGATGATTCTAAAATGATTAAACAGTATTACCCCCAACTCCTGCAGGACAGGTAGGATAGAAATTTAAAATACTGCCTAGGAAATTATCAGACCACTAAACATATTTTTTAGTAATACATATTCATCAACTATTCCAAGGAGAAGCCTAAAGAATTTTAATTATCTATTTATTCTCACATTATCAAAGGGATAATAAATGGACAGAAATAATATAGCAACACAGGGAATGCAAGCCCAGAACACACAGGTTAAAAATAAAATCCACAATGAGGAAAATGAGAATCCATAATCTGAACCTTGCTTCTACTCTCCCCACCTTCCCTCCCTCCTTCCTTTCCATTTATTATTTAAAATATGTACTGAATCTACACCCAGCTAAGACTGGGAATAAAATAATGAACAAGAAGGCATGATTTTACCCTATGGAGAGTGTATTCATTCTAGTGGTACATAGAAAAATCAAAGGACAAGTATGCAATCTTAATAAGTGCTGTGATCAAGCTATTATAAAGTAACTAGAGGCCTGGTGCACAAAATTTGTGCACTGGGGGTCCCTCAGCCTGGCCTGTGTCCTCTTGCAGTTTGGGACCCCTCAGGTGATGTCTGCCTGCCAGCTTAGGCCCACTCCCCGCAGGGATCGGGCATAAGCCAACAGTTGGACATCCCTCTTGCAGTCCGGGACCCCTTGCTTCCTACCGCCTGCCTGCTTGCTGCTTCTTACTGCTCAGCTCCTGATCCTTAGCGCTGCCATGGAGGCGGGAGAGGTTCCCACCACTGCCGCTGCGCTTGCCAGCCATGAGCCTGGCTTCTGGCTGAGCAGCACTCCACCTATGGGCGAGCACTGACCACCAGGGGACAGCTACTGCATTGAGCGTCTGCCCGCTGGTGGTAATGCACATCATAGCGACTGGTTGTTCTGGTCATTCTGCCGTAAAGGTTGCTTAGGCTTTTATTATATAGATAAGAAAACATGAAGGTAGCTTAATTTATATACTTAAGACTAGAGCATACACCTTGAGTAAAAACTAGACAAAGATGAGAGCTAAATAACCTGGTAAATAGTAGAAACTGTATTCCAGAGACAAAAATAGTATGGGCAAAGGCTTAAATTTAAGGGGTAAATCTGTTAAAATGATATAGAGTTTTTCAATACATATTATAAGGGTATCAAAACTTTACTTAAAATTTTAGCCTGAATATGCATCCATTTTATAAACATGTTACTGTCATGTTTAATAAATGTATGAAAGCATCCTATATAATAAAAGGTTAATATGTAAATTGTCCCCTCCGAAGTTCCACTGACTGGGAGTTTGACTGCTCACTATGACATGCACTGTCTACTAGGGGGTGGCATGAAATGAAGAAAGGCCCCAGTTAGCAACTGCCAGCCGGGGGAAGGAAGGCCCTAGCCAGTAGCCAGAAGGAAGGCTCTGGCCAGTAGCAGAAGGAAGGCCCTGGCCGGCAGCCGGGAGGCCCCAATTGGCCCTGATTGCTGGCCAGGACTAGAGACTCTACCCATGCACAGATTTTGTGCACCGGGCCTCTAGTTAATAATTATGGTAGTAGTTCACTTTGAGTTATTAATGTGCCCAGAATTGTTTTATGTGTTTTATTTAATATCTAAACTTTTGACTTAAGTTTGAGTATCATCTCATTTTATAGATATAATTTAAACACTGGTTATCTTAAAAAGATTAAATCTTTGCCAGATATTTTACAAGTTTATGCTCAGGGTTAACTGATTTTAGGCTGCCATTCAAATTATGTGAATTCAGTGAATACTGAGTGTACATAAAGTACAATTGGAAAATTAAATTGAGGAACCACCCCTTCCCCAAACAGAAGAAATAAAAGAAAAAATAAAGACACAATAAAGATAAAAATATAAAATTAGTAGCATCAATATGTGAATATTAAAAATATTAAGAAAAATGGGGAGGCTGAGTTATTTTATAAAAAGAGACATATATTTTTAAAAATTAAGGATATTTAATGACATAAGATTGAAACCACCCTTGGCTTGCCAAACAAATGAAATTAAGAAAACCTCAAACTCAAAACATAATAGTTTCATGTAAAAATATCAAAATAAGAAAAAAAAAGATATTAGAGTTTCCACCAATGAAGAATAGACCATTATTAAGAAATAAGAATAAGAATCAGATGACATTAAGTTTTTCAACTGCAATTCTGGATGAAACACAATAGTTGTTGTTTTTAAAGTAGTAACCCATAAGTACCTTTAAATTATATACAAGTATATTGGCATTCAATTTAATAAACCACATAAAAGGTCTCAGAAACACAAGACCCCCAGGACATATGCTAAAAACAGATTTGGAAAAAAATTTGAATGAAGAAGCTGAATATGGAAAGAAACAAATCTAGAAAATTGTGTAGGAGATATGTAAAGCAAGGTTGATCAGATACATTCATAAATTTGTTGTCTTAAAAAAAACAATACCAAAAATTGTAAAAAAAGAGAGAAAAATACAATATAAAAGAGAAAATATAGCCATAATCTGAGAAATTAAATTCTGTATATCAAAAATATGTGTTGGTGGAATAGGTATGGTCTATGTATAGCAAGGGAAGGCAGGGGTTCTGCAGTCATGCAGAGATGAATGTGCTTGCATTAGTCATGTTACCCAAGGTAGGCTCTCTGAGGATTCAGTAAGAATAAGTGATGAATCTATCCCATACTCAGTTCTAGCCCACAGGTGCTTTGGAAATGTTACACTTATTCAATGACCCCCAAAACCCAGGTGCTTTTCTTTTGTCTTTTTTATTTTTTGTATGTAAAATCTCTTTATTTTTATATCTGGCCAGCATATATATTTTATTAATGCTGAATAGACCAAGTGAAACATAGTTGTGGGCTAGATCCAACAGATTTAAGATTCTACACTATTAGAAGATTACTTCTTAGCTCTAACCATTATATTGAACAAGAAATGGAAGGATGTGGTCAAAAAGCAATATTATTATTCCCTTTCCACACCTGCTCAAATGCACTCAGCAGGCTAGTACTTCCTCTACACTTGAATAAAATCTGAGAATGGCATGCTAATTTCATTCTGTCATTCTCCGATAATAAAAGCACTATAGTCACTTTAGTCTCTAGAAAAATACAGTCCTGCAAAAATAGTCAACACTTTACATTTTGTTTTTTCCTCTCCTCATTTTGGCTTACTTGTTTAAAGTGCCTTTAAAATATCCATATGATAGAATGTTTGCAAAATTTGCCACAATATTCTCCTTCTTTGTTTTCATACCACTCCCAGGCCCTAGGCTTAGCTGTGTGACCTGCTTTGGGCAATAGGAGAGTATATTATGCACACAGAGATTTAAAAGTTTTTGTATATTGAGGCATACCCTTTCTTGTTGCTTTTGGGAACACTGTGACATGAACTTGTCAGGAATATTATGCTGAATAATGAGAAATACGTGGCCTCCTTATCTCTTTATTTTGGCCAACTGCCAACCATGTTAGACTAGCCATTCTAGATTATCTCAGTCAAGCTAACAGCTACACCCTGATATTAACTCATACAAGAACAATCATCAAACTCACACTTTAAATCATAAGAAATAAATGTTCAGTGTTCTAACCTACTCAATTTTAGCATGGTTCATTACACAGAAAGAGCTTACTGATATACTGCAGAATTAAGATTATAGTCAGAAGTGCAAGTATGTGCACAAGGATTCTTTGACAGACGTCAATGTCTTACCCTTTCCCTTCTTGCTTTGGTAGGCCTCCTGACAGATTCCTCCTACTACAACGTTGATATTGGATAGTGTGTCTCTGTGCATTGACTGTTTAATACCTCCATCTGTATTGCCATTTTATTAATTTTTCTGCATCTGGAAGCCCATATCCACCTTTTTTTCTGCTGATTTATTTTGCTTCTGGCATAGCCTTCTTGATAAGAATCTTTTAAAAATAATATTTTATAATTACTTTGACTGGCTCCTGGGAGGTGTACACATTGGACCAAGCATGTGGAGGTGTGCCATTACTTCCCAAACATGAACAAGGACAGGTTGACTCAGACCACGTTAGCCCACTTGGGAGGATCTTTTCACAATTGACAGTTTAAACCAATGCGATTGTCCTAAAATTACAGGGGACACATAGAACCTCTCTCAGTAGTTTCTTGAAAGACTTTCTTTAAAGGTAAAGGGAAAGAGCTATGTCACTCAAGATGGGAGAATGAAACACAGGTTAAACTAAATCCTGTCTCAATTTTACCATTGTCCTCTCTAGTTTCAACCTCATCTTTAGGTGAGGGTAAGAATTGTTAGGACTGGTTTCGCTCAGCAGATAGAGCATTGGACTGGGGACTGGAAGGTCCCAGGTTCGATTCTAATCAAGGGCACATGCTCGGGTTGCAGGCTAGATCCCCAGTAGAGGGTGTGTAGGAGGCAGCTGGTCAATGATTCTCTCTCATCATTGATGTTTCTATCTCTCTCCCTTCCTCTCTGAAATCAATAAT
>NW_005355160.1:9475-26725 GCF_000412655.1 Myotis brandtii
ATATATATGTGTTGTTTTCCCATCCTGCTTAGAAAATCTAGCACTTCCATTTTCATTTTCATTTATTATCATAGGTTCTCACTTCTGAGAAAGAAATAATATCATGTTTAAAAATTCTGTTTTATCCTGTATTTTTCTCCCCAGTGATTGGCTCAGACTAGCGTACCAATCATCTACCTCAAATCCAAATACTATATTGAAAAATGTAAGCAATAAGTATGTAACTGTCAGAGTTTGATGCACAGTTCACAGATATCATTTCAAGCTTTCCCGTATATCTTGCTATAGGCTTTTTGGAAAGTTTGACACCACCCCAAGTCAATTATTTGAAAGTTGTTTCAAAAAACAACTATTGTATTTATAAGTTAATGAAAAACCTTTCGTGAAACTATAAATTGTAGCCACAAATAAAGGATAATTATAAGTTTTTTCAGTCACCTGCATTTGCCCCCAAAATTTAATTATCCTCTTGGAGAGAATGTCATCAGGGAGAAAGGACCTAAGCATTGAGACCAGGAAAGGCTGTCCTGCTTTCTGGCTCTCAGTCATTGACTGCACCACCTAACCCAAGTTGTTTATGGGCTCATTGTTAAGATTAAAAATAATATAAACAATGTTACACAATTTTCCTTTACTTCTGTGATCAAGAAGTAGAACGTGGAATGGGAATGATACAGCTTCCCCATTCAAACTTTAGCAGTTTTCTCTACACTGCACAAAAATCCCCACTGCATGGAATGAACTACTGGTTACTCCAGGATAAAAAGCATACAGGACAGAGGTCCTATCCTAGCACTTACTATGGGGCCACCAGGGTAAGCTGTCCCAGGATTTAAAGAGAATGGCTTTTTGACTATCAATAGTTGGAGAGTTGACAAAGTTATATCTATCCTAAGAACTTCACATCAAAGTAATAATCTTAGCCTCATTATTCAATAAACTACATGTAAGAATAAGCCATCAAACTTCTATCAGGGTTAAACAATTTATTAAATTTTTTTGCCATTACACCACCAGTCTCCATATTATAGAATGTACTAACCACAGAAGGCATTCAGCATAGACACTTTCTAAAACCATTATTTGGCAGAGGTACTCCAAGAAACATTACTGTTTAACTACCAAATACTGAAAAAACATAGTTTACAACTACTCAATAAAGTACTAACTATGAATGCTGGGATTTTAAGTAAACTGAATTGGGAACAATAAAGATACATTTCATTTTGTGAGTTCTTTGATTCAAAGTGTTAGGTATAATGTAATCTTATTTAGCAGGTGGTTACAGCTGTTAGTGTGAAAATAGGATTCTGCCTAAATGGATAGATCTATTATTTGTAAATTTGTTTAACTCCTATTCATTTTAGGTTGCTTCTGATATACATGAGAAAATATACTTTTGATGGATAAATACATGAAAGCTAATGCAACAAGTTGCATACACAGAAATAATTAAATTTAAGCCAGGAAAGTGCTAGAGCTGATAAATCAATGCAGGAACAGCGCAATTCATGAGATAAATGGTTGTGGTCAACAGAGTCAAAAAGTACAGAAAGCTATTATAGTAACAACAGGGAACAATTCCCCTGCCACATCCACACATAAGCAGCAGACCAGTCACAAGAAAGGGCTTTAAAAAACTTCTGCCTAGACTTATACATACAGAAAACAGACTGACAGCTGCCATAGGGGAGGGGGTTTGGGGGGCTGGGTGAAAGGGTGAAGAGATTAAACAAAGAAAAAATAGATTTGACTATAACTGTAAACATATACAGTGGGGCCTTGACTTACGAGTTTAATTCGTTCTGAGACCGAGCTCATTAAGGAGCTCATTAACTCAAATTACTCTGTCAACTCAATGCAAAAAATCGGCCGAGAGACAGCTGGTATCTCAAAAAAAAGCCATGAAAAATGATATCAGAATATTCAACTTGTAGTAAGATTTGTCTACAGTGCCAAAAACATTATTCTTTCTCACATTATGTTTAAATGTACACCAATCTGAACTTCAATAACATAGTCATGATCTAAGCAAAGACACATCAAGTAACCACAAAATACTCCATTGTTTTCAAAATTTAAATTAGACTTTTGCTTTCAGCTCTGAAATGAAAAGAACTTTGAAGTCATCATCTCCATCCTTATAAGAAAAAGCTAAACAAAATTTCAACCAATGGCTTTTCTTGGACACATCAGAGACCTGAGGTCACAGGTTAATCCAGAGAATCATGGCTGAGCTCTGTTTATCTGGAGCAGAAGACACCAGTAGGAACTCCTAGATGGTGATTTTGACAAATTGCCAGAGGCAGAGAAGCACTAGCATTGAGTGGGAAGCTCCTGGGGCCACACTCCCTGTGGGGGAACCAATATTCCATAGGTTTTACCTTGAGGAACAGTACCAGGTTTTCACAGTAAAGAGCTGAGAAAGATCACCTTAGGGCTCTGACCGGCGAGAGGAACAGCAAGCTTATGAAGCAGGACCAGAGCACACTTCATATAAAACGCCTCATCTCCAGAGGTGAGGGCTTTATCGGATCCCCTATTTCACCTGCGTGAAGGGCAATTGACTTTCTGTATCTCTTAACTGGAGGGAGCGGGGGAGCTAAGAAAGTCATGTAAAGGTCACATGTCAGTCCCCTGAAAGAATTAAATTTAATTAGGCGGTTATAGACAGCTTCCCCTCCTCTACAGTATACTACCAAACCAACAGAGCTCTAGAATAATAACAGTGAATTCCAGCTAAAATAACTTTATGAAGCATAATTGTTTAGAAAAAGTACTTAGGAAAACCCAGAATCAACAGGGAAGACCAATGAAAATGAAAAATATACTAGGGGAATTTGAAGCATCTAGTATATATAATTATAGCGAACATTAAACAAGGTCAAATTCTAGCCAGATTAACATAAGACTTTACAGTACAGGCCAATTTATTCCACTTCCTATAAACCAACACATTATGCCCAGGTTTCAATAAAGCATTATAAGGCATGCTAAAGGACAAACAAAGCACAGTCTGAAGAGACAAAGCAAGCATTAGAACCAGACTCATATGACATGAATGTTGGTATATCAGACAGTGAATTTAAAATAACTCTGATTAATATGTTAACAGCTTAAATGGTACACAGCATGCAAGAGCAGTTGTTCAATGTAAGAAGAAAATGGGAATTCTAAGAAATTTAAAGGAAATGCTAGAAATATAAAAATAGTAAAAAAACGAAGAATGTCTTTGATAGATTTATTATTTGACTGTAAACTGATGAGTAAAGAATCAGTGAGTTTGAATATAGGCTGATAGATACATACCAAACTGAAATTTAAAGAGAAAAAAAGAAAGCTGGGAAAGGAAGGACAAAGAATGACATTCAATACAGGACAGATTAAAAATATCTAATATATGCATAATTGGATTAATGGCAGAACATAATGAAAGAAAAGGAGAAGAAATATTTGAATTTATAAAAGCCCCAAAATTTGCAAAATGAATGACAGAAAACAAACCAAAGATCCTGGGAGCTCAGAGAACTCCAAGCAGAATAAACACCAAAAAGCCACATCTTGGCATATCATATTTAAATTGCTGAATACCAAAAACAAAGAGGAGATTTCGAAAAGAGAAAACAACATACCTTACACCTTTAGAGGAATAAAGATAAGAATCACAATGGACTTCTCAGAAATCACGCAAACAATAAGAGAGTAAAATAAAACATTTAAATGTTTAAGAAAAAATATGTCATTTGCTCCCTATATTTACTTATTAAAACTCTCATGCTTGGAAAAAACTATTTTTTTTTCATTATTTAAAAGAAAACAGACATATGAACTGAAGGCAGAAATAGAAATATGTCAGAGAATGAGAATAATTTTTGTTTCTCAGTTATTTGTTTTCCCTTTTTTGCTCTGTCCATTATATTACATTTGTCTTCCTTTTCTGGTAAGCAGAGGTATAATGGCAGTTTGCTCAAGAAAGAAGTTATATAGCCTTTGGTATAAATGCTTTCAAAAATTTATTGAACAAAAGTCACCACAAGAAAGAAAGAAAAAAAAATACCATAGCTTCTTTATACTTTGGATAAAAGAGCTATTTGGGATTTTAGCATCCTGTCCTCCTGCCACAGAATTGTTGATTTGAACTTTAGCAGTAAATGGCATTCCAATCTTGTTGCCATAGATATTATTAAAGTTTCTGGCAGGTTACTGCTTTGTGTTAGGTTCTGTCACTGGGTAAAATGTTCTTGTCTAAGGAAGGAAATACCTGCCAGGAGCAGACAGGGGCTTAACATGGTGTCGGCATTGTAAAAAAGTCAATGTTTGTTCTGTAGTTCACTCCAAGACAAAGGAAAATGAAAGGCAAGTCTAATAGAGTGATAGCAAAGGACAAAGTGAAGGCGAAAGGAGGGCTGGGTTCCTGACATGAATTAATTCATTTTATATTCCTTGGTGTAAGTTTGTTAGGGCTGCCATAACAACGCACCACAAACTGGGGGGCTTAAACAACAGTGATTTATTATCTCCCAGTTCTGGAGGGGAGAAGTCTAAGATCAAGGTGTCAGCGGGGTTTGTTCTTTATAAGAGCTGTGAAAAAATAATCTGTTCTAGCCTCTTCTCCTTGGCTCATAGAGGTCTGTCTTTCCTTGTGTCTTTATATTGTCTTCCCTCTATACCTTATTATGTGTCCAAATTTCTCCTTCTTACAAGGACTCTAGTCATTGTTTGAGGACCCATCCTAATAAACTCATCTTAAATAAATTACCTCTGCAATTTATTTATCTCTAAATAAGGTCACATTTTAAGGAGGCAGGCAGGGGTTAGGCCTTCAACATATAAATTTGGGGGAACACCATTCAACCCACAGCACTTGAAAACACTGATAGCTATTTTACATAGAGTTTCCTGAAGCTGTAATTTCAACATCACTCTTATCAATGCATTCATGCTATGTATGTGATTTCAGTAATTAGCCAAGAAAATTATGGTTAATTTATTAAACATGTATGAAAAGAACATATTGGTCAAAGTGGTAATCCTATGGTTGGTCAATTAATAAATGCAAACTTGTAATATTGATTATTAGAACCCTCATGTATTGCTGATGGAAACTGTGTGGAACATAAGTGACTCCATCTTAAAGACGTCTGGGTGAACCAAACCCTTAACCCCTCTTCTTCCCCCAGGTGAGCTCTGGAGCATGTACCCAAAGGTCTGGGTTGATCACAGGACTCTCATTAGCTCTCTCTCCAGAGAAGTGGTTCTCAACCTAATGCCGCAACCCTTTAATACAGTTCCTCATGTTGTGGTGACCCCCAATTTCATTGTTACAAATTGAACATAATTAAAGCATAGTGATTAATCACAAAAACAATATGTAATTATATATGTGTTTTCCGATGGTCTTAGGTGACCCCTGTGAAAGGGTCGTTCGACCCCCAAAGGGGTCGCGACCCACAGGTTGAGAACCACTTGGTCGTTCAGTCGCTTCCTCATGTTATCAATTTATTAACTTACCCTGGCACCAGAGCTCCAGGCGCCTGGTCCCTTTCATATTCTACTTACTTTCACTGCTGAGGAGATAAAAGCACTTTGTCTAGGGGCTGGAAGGTGAAAGGATCAATTTGGTCTTGCTGCCACCTAAGACTGCATTTGTATATGTAAGTTCCCTATTAAACTCTTTTTAAATTTTTTTTCAATTACAGTTGACATGCAATATTATATTAGTTTTGGGTGTACAACATAGTGGTTAGACATTTATATAACTTATGAACTGATCCTCCCTTAAGTTTAGTACCTACCTGGCAACATACATAGTTATTACAATACTAGAGGCCCAGTGCACAAATTCATGCACCAGTGGGGTCCCTTGGTGTGGCTTGTTGGGATAGGGTCGAAACCAGCAGTCCAATGCCACCAGCTGCTCCTGCTCATCCCAGCCCCACTGTGCCTGGCACCTCTGCTGCTCAGTAGGCTCATCGCTGCACCTCTGCGGTCTCCAGGCTGCAGCGATCAGCTGTGAGCCCTGCTTCTGGCACCCATAGGTCAGCTGAGCGGCACTCCTGCTGTGGAGCACACTGACCATGAGGGGGCAGCTCCTGCACTGAAAGTCTTCACCCTGGTGGTCAGTGCACATCATAGCGACCCGTTGTTTGGTCGTTCAGTCGCTTAGGCTTTTATATATACAGATGATTGACTATATTCTCTATTCTGTACTTTACATCACTGTGACTATTTTGTAACTGCTGATTTGTATCTCAACTCCTTCATCTTCTTCACAGAGCCTCCCAACCCCTCTCCATCTGGCAACCATCAGTTTGTTCTCTGTATCTATGAACTTGTTTCTATTTTATTTATTCATTTATTTTGTTTTTTAGATTTCACATATAAGTGAAATCACATGGCATTTGTCTTTTTCAGTCTAATTTATTTCATTTAGCAATAATACCCTTGAGGTCTCATCCATGTTGTTGCAAATGGTAAGATTTCTTTCTTTTTTATGGCCAAGTAATAACTCTTTAAACCAACAATCTGGACTGGCCTGCCTTGCTCTTTGGCCTCTAGAAATCCTTCAACATTTATATATGCAGCTTTGCATATACAGCCTTTTCACAAAACATAAATTTAAAATGTGCAGCCCCTTTAGAAAAGAGTTTGGCAGTTTCTCACGCATTAAACACAGTTACCATATTACCCAGAAATCCTGCTCCTAGATATCTACCTAATAATAGAGACATACATCCACATGAAAACATACCAAAATGTTTATAGTAGCATTGGTTATAAAACCAAAAAGTAAGAAAAACTCATTCTACTCATCAAGCAAATGTAATGTAGCATACCCTATAATGAAATGTTATTTGAAAACCAAAATAATGAATTATTGATACATGTTACAACATAGATGGGCCTTGAAAACATTAATCTAAATGAAGGAGGCTAGTAATAAAATTTCATATATTTTATGAATCCAGTTAAATGAAATTTCAAGAACAGGAAAATCTAAAGAGAAGGAAAATAGATTAGTGGTTTTTAAGGGCTGAGGATTATGGGAATGTTAAACAACTGCTAACATACCTGAAGTTTCCTTTTGGAATGATGAAAATGTTTTAAAATTAGATTTTGTTCATGCTTTGACTATACTAAAAACCACTTATATAGTTATGTGAATGTACTTAAAAACATCGAAGTGTATGTTTTAAATGGATAAATTTGTGCTATTTAAATTATATCTCAACAAAGCTGTTATTACAAGTGGAACTTGAACTTGAAATATAAAAATGATGTAGTCAGTAGAAAAATTAAAATAGTAATTATAACTATATTCCATTTGTTCAAGAATCCTATATAATAAAAGAGAAACATGTAAATTCACCAGCCAATCAGGAGTGAATATGCAAATTAACCTGACAAAGATGGTGGGTTAATTTGCATACGCAGGCACCAGGCAGACAGCAGAAGCTGGAGAGCCAGCAGCTTGGGGGGACATGGCTCCCTCGGTCGCTCCCAGCACGGGGAGCACCAGGAATTCTGGGAATAGTAGTTCTGAAGGCGGCCCCAGGACTGGAAGTGGAAGCCCAGAGTGCAGGGGGTACCAGGAATCCTGGGAATCATACTTCTGGTGGCAGATGAATCTCCTAGACAAGTGGTCGGCAAACTGCGGCTCATGAGCCACATGCGGCTCTTTGGGCCCTTGACTGTGGCTCTTCCACAAAATACCGACTTCTGTGCATGGGCATAAAGTTTCAATCACACTGTACGTGCGCGCCCACACGTGGTATTTTGTGGAAGAGCCACACTCAAGGGGCCAAAGAGCCGCATGTGGCTCGCAAGCCACAGTTTGCCAACCACTGTCCTAGACACTAGAGCAAAGTGAGCTGGAGCAAGTTACTGTTGCGGTGGGGGGTGGAGGGAAAGCGAAGGTGAGAGACATAAGTAAAAATCAGAGTGTCTAGGAAAACTTAAAGGGAAGATATCCTAAAACTTCCAGGAAATCTCCACCAATGAAGTAAGGAAAAAAAAAATGCCTCTATTATTCTGTGAGCAACAAACCAAACTGGGTTGGGGGTTTCAGACAATTCGCTCATATGATTGCAAAGATAGACAGAAACTCCCGGATTGGAGAAGGCTCCCAGATTGGAGAGGGTGCAGGTCGGACTGAGGGACCCCACCACCACCACCCACCTCCCCATCCCTGTGCACGAGTCTTCATGCACTGGGCCCCTAGTATATAATAATTTAGTATAAGTAGAGACATCAAAATTATAGAAAAAGTAATACCCATAATGAGGTCTAGAGGAAAAAAATCTAAGATTGAAACACCTACCTCCCCACCCCTGTGCACGAGTCTTCGTGCACCGGGCCCATAGTATATAATAATTTAGTATAAGTAGAGACATCAAAATTATAGAAAAAGTAATACCCATAATGAGGTCTAGAGGAAAAAAATCTAAGATTGAAACTACACTAGATGGAATTAACAGCAGATTAGACATTGTAGAATATTACTGTACTTGAAAACTTAAGAGCAAAAATGATCAAAAATTATTTTTAAAGCAGAAACACTGAAAAAATGCATGGGGAAGAAAGAACAAAGCACTCAGGGACACCTTCCAGATCCAAAAATATACTTGTTGGAGTCACTAAATTAAAGGGGTGACAGAAAATATTTAAATGAACAATGCCAAAATTTTATGAATGTATATATGTGCACATATACACATTTCCAGCCTCTCTTGTAATTATCTGTGGCCATATGACAAAGTTCGGATATAAGTAGTTCAACAACTTCAAGCACAAAAATCATCATGAAAACTACACCCAGACATATCACAAATTGCTTACAACCAACAAAAAGAGAAAATTCTCACATATGACAGCTACACCTAGGCACATCAAAAACAAATCGCTTAAAACCAATGAAAAAGGGAGAATTCTCATATATCTATTAGAACAGATAAAATAAAACATACAGGCACTATTAATTATTGACAAGGATGTAGATAAACTGGATATCTCATGGTACCACTACTCGGGAAGACAGTTTGGCAGTTTCTTAAAACCTTGCAATTGCACTCCTGAACATTCCCAGATTAGTTTGGCAGGTTCTTAAAATTAAAACCTTGCAATTGCACTCCTGAACATTCCCAGATATTCCAGAGAAATGAAAACTGTGTCTATATAAAACTCTTTACACCACTGTTCATGGCAGTTTTATATGTAAAAGCCCAAAACTGGAAAAACAAAAACAAAATGTCTTTCAGTAGGTAAATGGTTAAACCAACTTTAGTACATCCATACCATAGAACACCACTGAGAAATAGACAGGATTGAACTATTGGCAAACAAAAACCACTTGGATGGATCTCAAGGTACTATGATGAGTGAAAAAAGACAACCTTAAGAGCACACATACCATATGATTTCATTTATAAAACAGTCATAAAATGAAAAAAAATTATACACAGATGGAGAGCTGATTAGTGGTTGACAGGGGTTAGGGATGGGTGTGACTAACAAGGAGTATCAGTTTAGAGGGAGATTTTTTTTGGATGAAACAAAAGTTCTGTGTCTTAATAGTGGTAGTGGTTAGCTGAATCTACATGTGATGAAAGACAGAATTATACATACATTGAACCAATGTCAATTTCTGGTTTTGATACTGTACTATGATTTGGTTATATATAAGTACTGGGGGACACTAGATGAAAGTTAAATAGGATTTATCTGTAAAATCTTTGTAATTCTCCTGAATATATAATTGTTTCAAAATTAAGAAAACAAAAACCCTGCTTTTATTTTAGCAAGAATTTTCCCCTGGTAGATGTTGACCCTTGCGTCTAGAAGAGGTCACATGGAGCAGATCTGAGCCCAGCCCCGAGTGAAGAGCCAAGTCCAGCCTATAGATGCATAAGGGAGAATAAAGGGTTATTGTTTTAAGGTGGGAGCTTTGGAGTGTTTTGTAAACCTACATGCCCCCTTGCCCCACCCCTCCACAGCCTTAAGAGGATGGATATCTGCATTGGTGACTGTAGCAGAGACAGCTAGTTGTCCTCCAACATCTGTTCTACCCTTCTCTTATCCCAGAGAAATAATATCTCCAATTTTCAATTAGTCATATGACCATCTGGGTTAAGACTACATTTTCAACCCCTCTTGTAATTATCTGTGGCCATATGACAAAGTGCTGGGCAATGAGATGTAAGCGAAAGTATCATGTGATAGTTTTGGGGAAACTTCTATAGAAAAATCATTCACCTTGTACTCCCTCTCTCTTAGCCCTTTCACCCTTCCTACAGATTGAAATGCAGAAGTGATGGCTGAAACTCAAGCAGCTACCTTGGAGAAGAAATAGAAACTATATTTTGAGAATGGGAGGCAACAAAGTAGAAGGAATTAGGGTTCCTATTTATCATGAATATACCTTGCCAGCTTATATCTGAATTTCTTTTATGTAAGAGAGATATGTTATGTTTTCTGCCACTTACAATAGTACTTAATATTCATTTATAGAGTGGTTTCTTATTTAGGATACCATTTTTTCATGAGTTTATTCTGTGCAACCAACCATGTTAAGCAAACCTTTCATCCATTAGATAAGTACTTATTAAGCACTTATTGTGTGTCAGGCGATGTGATAATACTAAGGATACAGTAAAGAGAAAGACAGATGTAATTGCTGCCCTCAAAGGTTTTAAAAAAGGAGAGAGAGAAAATATCAAAAGTATCTAGAGAAAATAAAATTCATACAGAAAAGCAAGAAGAAACATTATGGAAAATTTCTTGTTGGAAAAAGAAGAAGCTGGATGACAATGGAGAAACATCTTTAAAATTTAAAATACTGGAAAAAGTAAAGGTTCTTAAAGATATACAAGATGCCAAATATGCCAAATTAATTAGTAGACAGCATAAATACACTCTAAGAGTGTTAAAAAAAAAAAAGTCTCTGAAGCAGGAAGTAATCATACTACATAGAAACCTAGATGCAATCAAAGTAATAAAGAGCACTAAAATAAGTAACTATGGGTAAATATAAATTCCTGTTTTTATTTGTCAAATACCTTCAAAATATAACTGACAATGTACTGTGGGTTTTATAACATAGAGAAAAGTAAAACGTGTGTCAACAATAGCATCAAGTCTGCAAGGGAAGAAAGGGACGTGCACTGTTGTAATAATGTCCTTATGCTGTATGTGACATAACACATATCAACTAAAGGTAGGCTGTGATCATTTTAAAAGGGCATACTATAACCTTTAAAGCTGTGGTTCTCAACCTTCTGGCCCTTTAAATACAGTTCTTCATGTTGTGACCCAACCATAAAATTATTTTCATTGCTACTTCATAACTGTAATGTTGCTACTGTTATGAATCGTAATGTAAATATCTGATATGCAGGATGGTCTTAGGCGACCCCTGTGAAAGGGTTGTTCTACCGCCAAAGGGGTTGCGACCCACAGGTTGAGAACCACTGCTTTAAAGCATTATAAATTAGGCCATAACCCTAAAGGCATTTATCTAAAGAGCAAACAATGAGGTAAAATGGAATAATAAATGATATTCAATTAATCCAAAGAAAGCAGAATGAGGAAAAATGTAAAGAATAATGGTACAAATGAAAAACAAATAGCACAATGATAGATTTGAACCCAACAATATTAATAATCACATTAAATGTAAATGGTTGAACTAAAAACAACAACAATAAACACACAAAAACAATCTTTTCAGGATTTAAGAGCAAACTCAACTATATGCTACCTGCAAGAAATCTACTTTTAATATAATGACACAAACAGATTAAAAGCAAAATGAGAAAGATTCAGCAGGCTGAGAAAGATTTTTAATCAAAATAAATTTGGGAGACTTAGGTTGAGTACAGAATTGTAAAGCCACGCATAGGTATCCTTCTCACCCTTACAAGGCAAAAGCTGGACATAATTCAAATTAGCAAGTCCTCTTGAACCCACCAAAGAACAGAAATCACAGGGTAAACAACCGGAAGTCTGTAGAAACACAATCACTTGAAAAAATAAAAAAAAACTGGGCCAGCATTTGCTTACCTGAGACAGATTAACCAGAAGTCTGTAGAAACACAATCACTTGAAAAAAAAAACAACAAAAAAACTGGGCCAGCATTTGCTTACCTGAGACAGATGCAGGAAAACACAATATAAACCGTAAGAAGGTACAGCTACTACATTTTAAAGAATCTCTAAAAGTCAAGTGTAGGCAAATGTGAATGTGTGAAATCCTTGTGAGTGACAAATACAGGGAAGCGAGGTCATACCTTTTGCAGGTTTTTCCTCCACAGTTTCTACCAGCCGCTCCCAGAAGATTGAGGAAAATCCAAAAGAAGCTTTTTGTTGTGGGGGAAGAGGGGAACCCAGCCGCTGGGGAAATTTGCAGAGAAGGCTCTCTCTCAACTTCCCTTCAGATCACAAACCTTAGTCTGTAAGGGGAAAGCAATAAAAACTGTTACCTGGGGCCTTTAGAACACGAAGGAAACACATCGCAGCTGGGGAGAATAACTCCTCCTCTCTCCCCCCCCGCCCCACACACACACACACACAAAACAAGAAACAAGACAAAAACAAAGCCAGCACTATCCCTACGGGAAGTCGTAGGAATACATACGAGGCCCAGTACTTCACTGTAAGAGGGCAAATAGCTCTTGGAAGTCCACTATGGAGATGGAGACTCAGGGACACAGTTCCTACGGAGACTGAAGATAAATCAGAACCTCAAAGGACGCCCCACCCTCACCTGCCACCGCAGGCTAACAAGCACTGAGCAGATGGAATAATGGGATACAGCTGGGAGAATAGCAAGGGAAAGATCCTCTCTGTGCCACAGAGTAAAAGGGAAACCCACAGTGGAAGCAGATATTGAGGAAACAAACAAACAAAAAACAATGGACACAGACAACAAGGGGGGTGAGGGCATGGGTGGGGGGCAATGGGGGGATAAGGACACATATGGAATACCTTAATCAATAAAGAAAATATAGCTGATTTGATCAAACAAACAAACAAAAAAACTCTGCAAATTTACCCACATCCCCAGGGCCAAGTTACCACCAAAGCAATTTGAAAGCTGTGGTGCAATGAGAGTAATCATAGCAACAAGGGATCTAGAACCAGCTCTACTCCTGACTGTGTTAGCAGAAGTCCATACACCATAGGCCTAGCAGAATGAAATGATTTCAGTTTTCCAAGCAAAACAAAATATTTAGCTCAGTATCTACTGTCCTACACAACATCTCAGGCTTTTAATTAAAAAATATAGCAGCACAATTCACCATAGCTAAGATTTGGAAACAGCCTAAGTGCCCATCAGTAGATGAATGGATTAGAAAATTGTGGTACATCTACACAATGGAATACTATGCTGCTGTAAAAAAAAGTTCTTACCATTTGCAGCAGCATGGATGGAACTGGAGAGCATTATGCTAAGTGAAATAAGCCAGTCAGAGAAAGATAAATACCAGATGATCTCACTCATTTGTGGAATATAATGAACAACATAAACTGATGAACAAAAACAGATCCAGAGACAGACAGAGGCAGAGCAACATCGATCAGACTGTCAAACTACAGCGGGAAGGCCAGGGAGGGTGGGGGGCGGCGGTAAGAGATCAACCGAAGGACTTTAATGCATGCATATAAGCATAACCAATGGACACAAGACACTGGGGGGTAGGGGAGGCCGGGGGAAGGTAAAGGGGGAAAAACAAAGGAGACATATGTACTACTCTTTGTAATACTTTAAGCAATAAAACAAAATTTAAAAAAGAAATTATGAAGCATAAGAAAGATCAAGAAAAATAAATTCTGAAGATTCAAAGCAATGATCAGAACCAGACTCAGATATGAGACACAATAAAAAACAATCAAGCATTTTTCCCCAGTAAACATTTATAGAACATTTTAAATACATTGTGAGCTCCTGGAAAGGTATCCTGTATCATTGACGATTAGGGAAATGAAAAGTAAAAACCATAATGGACTACCATTACATACCCTCCTGCCTGGTTAAAATAAATTGATTGCTATCACCAAAAGTCAGTGAGAATATGAAGGAACCATAAATCTTATGCCTGTGCAATCTCTTTGGACCAAAGACTTTGGTGAATGTTCTGGCAATATCTCATATAAGTAAATATACACTTATTCAATGGCCCTGTAATTCCATTACTAGACATTTATCCCAAGTGAAAATGTATGTACACAAAAAACGTATTCTCAGAAGTGCCAAAGCAGCTTTATTCATAATGGTTAAAAATAGGAAACAGCTGAGTCCATTGAAAGGTGACTGTATTAATTAACTGGTATATATCCATATAATGCAATATTGCTCACCAATAAAAATAGACCATACTATTAGACTTTATTAATTTCAAGTTCTGAAATAGACAAAAGTAATATATGTTCTAAAAATATCAGAACAATATTTGCCTCTTGTGGGAAACATGAGGTTTCAGTGTAAAGTGGATGACAGTTTTGGGAAGGACAGTAATATTTTGTATCTTTATTTGGTTTACAAGACTGTACATTTGTCAAACAAAATCAGAAAGTACCATATTTTTCCATGTATAAGACACCCCCCACATTTCCAACCCAAAATTAAGAAATCAACATTTTAAACATAAAACAGAACCCATTTTTATTTAGTAATTACCACTGGTAATGTTTACTTACCAGTACTATGATATTATGCAGCACATCACTTTATTCAGCCTCTGTTGCATCACTGCTCTCTTCTTCATCACTATTAGTTCCAGACATACCAATTTCTTCAACTTCTATTGTATCACTGCTGTCTTCTGAGTCACTGTCTATATATGTGAGATCATCCTCATAAACTGGTGGCATTTTCTGAGCTAACTTTGTTCGTATTCTCATGGCCAACCCTTCTCTCCTCATTAAAGTGAAGCACCATTTTCTCTTTCCTGTAAAATCAACGAAGTTCATTCTGCTTGCAAACATTCTTGCCTGACATTGAATAAGCTTGGCTGACACACATAAGCCACACATAAGCTCCATAATCCAAGTCTTAAGCCTCTGCTCCAAGTTTGCCCATTTTGCTGGTTTTCCTCTTAAGGCCTTCTTCTTTTTTGGCATCTTAAGAAGTTGTTCTTTCAGTTTTCTCTACTGTCTGATCATACACTCAGTGGGAAGAGGTCCAAATTGTCTCTCTGCAGCTCTATTTCCATGCTCTTTTGCATAGCTGATTACATTCAGTTTGAATTTTGCAGAGTAAGATAATCGCTTACCAGTATTTTTTTTTTTTAACTTTTTGACATCTTTATGGGCTCAGAACATTCCAGTCGCTGTTGCATCTGTGCACTCTCCACCTCTACCTCCAATTTTTATTTATTTTTATTTTTTGACATCTTATGGGCTCAGAACGTTCCAGTCGCTGTTGCATCTGTGCACTCTCCACCTTCACCTCCAATTAAGGCATCAGCTGATGTCAGTAACGATAGAACTCGTGATTGGAAGGAAGCCTGTTTGACAAAGTATGAGCAGCTAAGCACCCTCTTCGGCTGATTCCATTTATAAGATGCCCCTTGATTTTCAGCCTAACGATTTTAGAAAAAAAAATAGCATCTCATACATGGAAAAATACAGTATGCACTAACATTTCTGTGATTTATTATGTATAAATTTGACATTAGAAAAATCCCTGTATGTAAATATTGAGTTCTAAGCTCTACATGCCAAAAGATGTAGAAATAGTATGTTATCTGTAATTTAGTTTGAAATTTATCAAAAAATAAGATGTATTGGTGGGTGGATAGAGGTATGGGTAAAGGGTTGGACATTTGATGAAGCGAGAACAGCAAAAGTGTTGTGGTATAATCTAAGTGTGTGCCTATGAGCTCTGACTCTAAAATATTGTAAACTTTGATACGTGTTACATGTCCATAATAAAACTTGGAAAAACGAAAGAAATATAGAAGAGGCTGACCACTGCCTGAAACTGCAGTTCTCTTGTTGAAATATAAAGAAATGGAAAAAAGTATATATATTAAAAAATTTATAGTTTTTACTATTACATGAGAATGGGTATTCTAATAACTATAATGGAGGGGAAAATATTTTCCTTCTACCCTTCTAGATTCTCCACTGGAGCTCTGTAAAAAAAGACAGATTACCAAGAGAAAAGCATACAAATGAGACAGAAAGAAACTAAGTAGATAGGGGCAGTCCATGGAGAAAGAACACAACTAGGCGGAGTTACTAAGACACCCCAACGGGGTGGGGAAGAGTGTGTGTGGTACACATGAACTTTAAAATGTTTGGATATTACTAAGACAGCGAGCAGATAACCAATCACAAAGCAGTGAGGTGAGCATATATACAAAAATTCATGTGCCCCCCCCTTCTCCCCTGGGGCAGTGCACAATGGATACCTGCCATTCCTGTAGCAGAGGAGCACATCCCTGCACCCTTGTGGCTTGTGGCCATGTGAGCCCCACACATGGAATATTAGAATTTACTTAGCTTGGATACTAAACTGCTCCCGACTGTAACATGGAAAGGAAGCTCCGGACACTGGCCTGCTCCTGGAGCCCCAGCTGCACCATTCCAGGGCTGGCTTCTCCCAGTAAACTTTGGTTCCATTCATTGTTTTTGTCTGCGACTGCAGTCTTTGATTTCGACGAGGCAAGAACTTGGACTTAAAACACCCACATTTTTTGGTTTCACAAATATATTTCATATGTCACAGGAGAACAATCATAAAGAAATGAGGACCCGAGAAGCTGTTAAACTTGAGCATCTTTCTGCTAGGTTGGGGGAAGAGTGGGAAAAGCATGAGAAACAATGTGATAGGGCAAAAGGATATGAGCTAATGGTGAGCAACTGGGGGCAACTTAGCAAGAGCTGTTTATTTGAATTCCTTTCGGGACCCCTCAGTCTTCAGAAAAAAAAGGATGCTTCTTTCCTCTGAGAATGGAGTGGGCACCTCTCAGACAAGGGTCTTAAGCCCTATTTTGGGGAGACAGGGCAGTTTAGAGGGTCCTTCCTGCACCTGCCATTTCTCAAACTCCTTCAGCTTAAAATATTCAATGTGCCACGGTGCCAGATTTTGAATCCTGTGATACAGAAGTAAAACTTAACTGTGGCTAAAGTTACCAGAGGTTATTTTACTCTCTAAGAGCTAAAATAACATTTGTAAAGATTAAGCTCATTTAGACTTTTTAAAAGTGTATCAGCAGGATCTCCTGCAAGGGTACTGTTGTCTGTTTA
>NW_005355160.1:27099-30020 GCF_000412655.1 Myotis brandtii
GAGGGCGGAGGGTGGGGCGGGAACTGGGAGGAGAGGAGTTATGGGGGGAGGGAAAGAGGAACAAATGTAATCTGAACAATAAAGATTTAATAAATTTTAAAAAAAAATAAATAAATAAATAAAAGCTATTTTGTAGTTTAAAAAAGTACAAATTTAACCAAAGGAAAAATGACTAATGCTATAAAATAACTTTCTTACTATGACACACAGATATTGGTGGTGTGAGGGCCTGGAGAAGAGACTGGAGTGGGGAGGAGAGGGGTTAATGGGACATCTGTAATACTTTCAGCAATAAAGATAATTTTTTAAAAAAGACAAGCACTGTGATGCAACCTAGATTCTTCACATAACTCTCCATTTCAATAATAAAAGGCTTCTGTTAAAATAGTGTTCAGGTGAGAGTCAATGAAATTTGAAATTTTTCCACATCACAAATATGGGAATTTAAATAGCAAGACTATAAAAATAACTTAACAGACACATTCACCTCTATTCTTGTACTAGATATTAAGTCTTCAGGATGTTACATGAATGAGAGTTCTATCCATTTTTAAAGAGAAATAACAAGGAGTAATTTGGCTACACCTTGTAAGAACCTTGAAAGACTTTCTAGCTGAAATGATGGAGAAATGAAAGACTTGGGTTCCAAATAAGATTGCAGATTCCTATTCCTTAAAGATAAAAATAAGATGTCTATCTCCTTGGGATTACTTTACTGCAGACCTAGGATTAAGGCAGGGAGATGAATGAAATAGGCCTTAAAGTTTCATTCCAGGCTTGTAACTCAATGAAATTCTTGAATTCACCATTTTCACCTTGTAACAGATTCAGCAATGCAGCAAAATTACCAGACGACCCAATTTCTTAGGCTTCTAGCAATGTCACAGATAATTAAATAGAAACTGGGGTTTTGTCCTGGTTTCAATAAATTGACCAGCTGGACCCCCAGCAACATCTCCCTGTGCAGTGATAGAGATCTAGAAGTGTGTTAATAAAAGCCTCAGGGAGGTCCCACAAACTGGTGGGCATTTCCTACAGGAGCTCTGGGCAATTTCAAAATGTGTATCTAGTACTCATGTTCCAATAAAACAGGAGAATGTAGCACGGTGTGTGTATATAAGTGTGTATGTGTGTTTAGTGGCCTAAACATTATTGAAAATTAATGAGACTTTATGAAAAATGGCTTACTTCACTTGCCTCTACCCGTACATAGCTCTGCTAGTCTAGTAACTCACCATCTATTAATACGTAATACTCAAAAAATTCATTTACAATTTAATGAAGGCACAAGCTGGTAGGTTCTACTCAGAAATTTCTTGGTAAAGACAATTTTCTCTCCCCACACCATTTTTATAATTCAACCTTTCTAATACCTGACATTTCTCACATTGGACTTGCTATTGCCGTTAAAATTGAAACTAGTCAAATAGAAATAATAAATTAGAAGTATAAAAGTAATAAAAATAAAATAAGTTAAATTCAATTAGATAATTAAGCATGATATAAAAATATCATTCAACACGTTTGGAGAATTCAATTAGATTAAAGTTAACTATAGAGTAAGATAAGATGTGGGGATAAAATTCTGTACATTATACTTTTGTTCATGAATTAAGTAAAGATTCTTTTTTTTATTGATTTTTACAGAGAGGAAGGGAGAGGGATAGAGAGTTAGAAATATTGATGAGAGAGAAACATCAATCAGCTGCCTCCTGCACACCCCCTACTGGGAATGTGCCCACAACCAAGGTATATGCCCTTGACCAGAATCGAACCTGGGACCCTTTGGTCCGCAGGCCGACACTCTATCCACTGAGCCAAACCAGCTAAAGATTCTTTTTGTTAAGTTATTCAACAATTTAAATAAAAAATACTCATGATTTTTAGAATTGTTACAGAAAGTTAAATATTGTTACATTTTCTAAATCTATGAAAACACTAATAATAATAAAATAACATTATGTTTCTAATAGTGCTATTTCTTGCCGAGCTTGTTAAAGAGAAATGAAATCATAATTAGATTCTCCAGGGAACCACTCCTTGACTATAAATTTCAATGGCAATTTTCCCACTTTTCAGGACAGTTTGGAAAATGCACACATCTATTTTTAGGTATTTTATTTTTCAAATCTAGACATCAGAACCCTTAAATGTTTTAGGAAATGTTGAATTGACATGCTACTAACTCTCAAACTAAAGCTTTGGAATATTTCCATTACCCAAATTATTTTAAGTATGGATTCTCATTTCTTATATGTACATGTTATAAATGATACCCAGAAAAAGTACAGAATCTAACAAAGAGCCATACTATAAACAGCCCCTATGATATTTGTGGCACTTTTGTCTGTAAATATTTTTGAAACTAAGAAATTTCTAAATCACAATATATCTTGTAACATAATGTATAATCTCTAAAAAAGAGACAGTATTTTACTGACATATAGTCCCAGACAATCAACAAATTCTTCTCAATAATTGATCAATAAAGAGGCATATATACATATACACAAGAAGACAAGAAAAGTAAATATAGAGATCAGTAAGAATTATTAATGCAATATTATATATTTTTCATCATTAAATTTTTCTACCCTAAGCAAACATAAGAAAGTATATTTTCTATAATTTTATTACTTTTATAATCATAAACATTATATTTTAAGACTTCTCTCATCTACTTATATAAAAACCCTGGGTGTAACATCACGACCCGAGGCACGACCAACTGGAAGGAAGTCAGTCCTGCAGGGGTTGTCTTGGAAATGGCTGCACCCTCCCCCGAGCTGTTTCCCAGAGCTGTTTCCAGTAAGGGCGAGGTTAGAGGCAGGAACCTGCCCTCGGAGCGTGGAGGCATATCTTTATAAAGTGTGCCGCGCCAGCACGGCCAAGGGTGAACCTGAGTGGGGGCGGCTGAAAGG
>NW_005355160.1:31335-44927 GCF_000412655.1 Myotis brandtii
CACAAGGGAAATTAGTCAAGCACTCTGAAAGTGTTTTTACTCTTAATGTGGTGTACAGGGAGATATTAGAATAAGTTTAATCACTTTATCAGTCATTGTTTGCATCACTGTTGTTTTTATATCATGTTTTTGTCGTTTTTATATCATGTCTCTGTTGTTATATCCTTTTGTTACTGTTTATTTATTACTAAATTTATATATTATTTTTATAAACATTTTACTAATTTCCTTTCATCTCTCACACTTCTATTATAGAGAAAGGGCAAATAGCAATATTAAAATATTTCTGCTAATTAATTCCCTTTTAATGTGCACAAATTTTGTGCACCCGGCTACTAGTTATTAAATAGAAGAGATTATAGACTTAAATAGTAAAGACATTAATATGTCTGAAGCAGGAAGAAAATGAAATAGTTTCATGACAGTTTAGTCACTCACTGCACATTTAACTAATACCATTGAAAACAACTTTTTTTTCATAGCTACAACATGCCTTATGAAAAACAAATTATTATTACTAGTTATTTACAGTTCCCATGCCTTATAGAGTTAGAAACTAAATGTCATATATACATCATATTTTTATTTAATTTCTAATATAACAGTATCCATAGTAATTTCTTATTTGATATTAGCTTGAAATTTTTACTTCGATACTTCAATAATTTGATTCTTTTAATTTATTTTTATCTGTATCTCTCCTGAGAGAGATCTAAAAAAATACAAGACAATGTGATTAGAACAACAGAAGCATCTGTAAGGTGTAGACATTACCCAGAATATGAAAGAATTAAGTTATAAAGGAAGTGAAGACATGCAAATTTCCCCAGAGGAGGCATCTATGATAAAATGAATATATAGATCTCTAGGACCAGATGTCAGAAAAACGAGATGACTTAGTGCCATCTTTGATTCCTGCTTCTCATTCACTAATCTGTCTCACGCATCAATAAGCCATTATGTTTTGTTTATTCTTTTTTCCAAATACATTCTCCTTTTATTAATATTGCCAGTGCTTTTAGCAGTCCCTCCTCTATCTCTGGCCTAAATAAGTGACTGGTTCCTAACTGCTATGCTTGATATTAGTCTCTGCCCAGTATCCTCTCATCTTCCCTCCCCACATCTCACAAGAGTTAATTTCTAAAACAAACATTTAGTCATGCCACACACTACCTAAGAAGGTAACAGGGCCTTCTTTTATTCATGCAATAAACTCCAAAACTATTTCTGTGGCTCCTAAAGTCCATTCCAAACATGTTCTCAAACTTCTCTAATGTAATGAACTGTTCCACAAACACATTTCAACCTATAATATGCCCTATGCTTCTGCCATTAATTCTGCTTTGGAGTTTGACTGCTTCCCTGGCCCTGCTCATGATTAACCTCTGCCAATATTGCCTCCACCTTTTTAAAGTTCCAGCTTGAATTCTATCTCACCTAAGAGGGTTTCTTCAATGCCATTTCTCCTTTTTTATCTTTACAGAAGTAATAGCTCTTTGATCTACAGTCCACAATCTTTTGTAAAAACTTTCATTATAACATTTAGCACACCTTGTCTCAGATTTTACAAGTTGACATTTTCTTTGCTATGATATGAACTTCTTCAAGGTGAAAATTATATCTTGCCTTTCTTTGTATTTTCAACATCTGACATATAAAAGAAGGAATAAAAAAATATCTAATATCTAAAGCTCCCAAATAGTTTCTTTACTCTATATCGTATCTAAGATCAAGACTATCACATTCACCTTTCATTTTATAATGATTTCTGACAGTGCTTATTTTTCTGTAATTCCACATTGCATGTGCACACAACTTAAAAAAAGAACAAATTTCCCTCTAATATATTCTATTTCTTACCCAATATAATATAACCTCTCATTAGATAGATCATTTCTAAATATCATTGAGTTCATTTCCTCTGATAGAGGATAAAACTAGAATGAAGTTCACTTGTTTCTTTTTTTAATTAGCAATTTTCAAAAGACAGGCAGATATGCAATTTTAAATACTTCTGCTGCATATAGCATATATCTAATAGTTTCTTTCTTCTCAAAGATAATATCTCCAATCTATAACAGACTATAAAGTTAAAGGAAAGAAAAACACAAGTATTTGACTTTTATAAGTGAGAAATAATGCTTCTGTGGGTTTTGGGAGTGCTTTGAAGTACCTACTTTTATCTCAGGAATAGTTTTAAAAGATAGAAGAGTTAACTGCAATCATTTAGAAATGCTTGGTAATAGTGCTTAGAAAAATTGAACTTACCCATTTTCTGTAAATGACTTTTAAAAATCAAACTAGAACTCATTTCATTTCCTCTTTTCAATATGTCAATAAGATAAAACCTGATTTCTCCCCCTACCCATTAAGCAACTATTTTTTACTGTGGCTAACTGAAAAAGAAACAAACAAAAAAATACAGCAGAATCACAGAAATTCAAATTTTCTATGTGGGAAGTCTTTTATAAGGAACAACATCTGTTGGAATTTTCTTTTTGAGAAATTAAACATGAAAATGGTAATTATTTTAAAATCGGCATGGAAATCATTGATGTCTATTTTTATGATCTTTATTTCCACAATACCATAAAATAAAATAAAAAATGTGTCCAACCTGCTATGAAGATACTTGGATAGATTGTATAAGCAGATTTAGAAAAAGTCCATGAGAAGTTGGGTAGTAGTAGTGTCGACAAAAATCAGGCATTATGACATAAGAAAAATGGGGTTCTAATTGCATAGTCAGTGAAATGTTTTTATTCTTAATAACAAAGTACTATCCTTCAGGTTGGAAAACTAATTGATTTCTTATCATAAAAAATATTTTAATACTTAAAACAGAAACATTGGCATTTATAAGACTTATTTCCCATGTAGGCATCTTGCACAGGAAATAAAGGGGAAAAATGGCATTCCCTACCTTTCCTAGACCATTTAATATCACCACAAATTTTGTTCCTATTGATTTTTCCCTCTGGCTCAAAGTTTGGCCGGAGGAATTCCCAGATGTTTCATAACATGCCATCTTCTTCTCTATTATTTTGTGAACTGACGACTATTAAGTAGATGAAATGATATCCAATGTACACATGACTCTCAACATATACTTGCAGGCTGGCACCCACACAGATTCCCAGCGAGTCTACAAATGAAGGAAGTGCATCTTACTTGGAAGCTCTGTTCTGGTGCAACAACTCTAGGTTCCAATGCTAAAACAACAGGGAGAAAACTCTGTTTTCAAGATTCTTAATAGTATGTTAAATAAAGCAGCAATGACAGCAACAACAATGAACACCTAAAGTAGAAAATGAACTAAGTGTTAGGTCTCAAAACAGCTCGACCTGTTCCCTCAGAAACTCCAGTGATACAATAGTTATTGTGCTTATACTTGATTGCATTCCATCTTCCCTCAGAGGTAGGCACCTGTCCTAAGGCAGTAAGGCTTGGCACTTGAGTGCCATAGCATCAGGCTGAGGGTACAGCATCTTAAAATGCTGAAGGCAGATAACAAAGAGACAGGATGGATGTTCAAAGAATGGAAAGTACTCTTGTAGATGAAGGTTAGTATGAGAAAGGAAAAGAATGACAGAAGAAACTACAGTTAATTAGGAGCCAAATTTATAAAGACTCTTGTAAGCCTTCTCAGACATTATACTCAGGAAAAAAATTAAGTCTTAGGTAGAAAATACAGGCTCATATTTAAATTGTAGAGACAATATTGGCTGCAGTTTGGAAAATGACATGGATGGGAGCAAGATTGATTAAGAAAGATCAATTGTCAGGTTGTTGCAATTATCTAGGTGTCAGTAAATGATGGCTTGATGTAAAGTAGAGTTACCCAACCTCAGCACTATTGATATTTTGGGATGGATAAGTCTTTACTGTGGGGAGCAGTCCTGTGCATTGTTGAATGTTTAGCAGCATCCACGACTACCACCCCCCCCAGTTTTGTTAACCAAAAATGTTTCCAGTTTTTGTCAAATGTCTGTTGGTTACAAATCCCTGACACTCCCTGCCCCCTCCTCACTTTTAAGAACATTGATCTAAGATAATAGCAAAGTAAATGGATGAACCAGGGAGACAGGAGTGGTTTCTTAAAAAATTAAGAATAGAGTTAGTATATGACCCAGCAATTCCTCTTCTGGATATCTACTTGAAAAATTGTAAAACATTCATTTGTAACTATATATGTACCCCTGTGTTCATTGCAGTTCTATTCACACTGGCAAAGGCATGGAAACAACTGAAATGTCCTTCAATAGATGATTGGATAAAGATGTGGTACATATATACAATGGAATACGACTCAGACATAAGGAATGAAGTAACACTGCCCTTTGCAACAATATAAATGCATCTCAAATGTCCTTCAATAGATGATTGGATAAAGCTGTGGTACATATATACAATGGAATACGACTCAGACAAGAAAAGAAGTAACACTGCCCTTTGCAACAATATAAATGCATCTTGAGAATATCATGCTAAGTGAGTAAGTCAGATGGAAAAAATCAAGAACCATATTATTTCACTCATATGTGGGATATAAATGACTAAGCAATAAACAAACAAATAAGAAAAACAAAACAAAAATCCTCATAGACACAAATTCATAGACACTGATTCCCGGAGGAAAAGGGGGGAAGGGAAGAGGTAAAAAAGGGTAAAGGAGGTCAAATATGGTGAGGAAAAGAGACTTGATTTTGTGTAGTGAACACAATGCACTATACAGATGATGTATTATAGGACTGCACACTTTAAATCTCTATAATCGTATTAATCAATGTCACCCCAATACATTATATAAAATTCTAAAAAGATTAAATTCCAACAAATAAAAATAAGAGCTACTATCAACAGTTAGCTGTCCCATAGAGATATTTTTCTATTGGTAAAGAGTGTGAGGGAAGAGGAGAAGATATTTGAACTAGAATTAGAAAGTGTATTTTACTTTCTACTGGGAATAATAAAGGTTTTTAAATTAAGGAGGCTATGATGTCAGATTTATGTGCTTGAAAAAGAAATGGTGAAATTATGCACAGACATATACACATTAGTTAGAATGTTATTATTGCATTTTAATGTGAAATGAAGTGGATCTTAAGTAAAGACACGACAGTTTAAATAGAAGGAAACCCAAGGATAAATGTTTTGATGACCTTCTGGTGGAATAACTTACTTATGTCAAGGATCACCCCAATTTTTCTAGTTTGAATGGCTATCTGTATTTTTGTCAACATTAACTACTATAGAAAATACAATAACAGAAGCAGATTTAGAGAATTAGGGATCAGAAAGCATATTAATTTAGCTACCCGTCACTAGCAATGTTAAGAACCAGTATACGTAATTAGTTTCTTTTTTGCAGGGTGTATATAATTTTAAGAGCATAATATGGAAAATCAAAGAATAAAAACTACTTTAATATTTTTATTAAACAATGTGCTTCGTTTTTGATGGTATGGTACAATGCACTTATTTACTCAGTTAGGTTAAATGAAGATAAACAACAACAACAACAACAAAAATCTGGACACCTGGAGAGGAAAGAATTTGCCAAGTTAGGGCAGAGTGAAAGCATATGGTTATTCTTGACAGGGTATAGGGCAGTGATGGCGAACCTTTTGAGCTCGGTGTGTCAGCATTTTGAAAAACCCTAACTTAACTCTGGTGCTGTGTCACATATAGAATTTTTTTGATATTTGCAACCATAGTAAAACAAAGATTTATATTTTTGATATTTATTTTATATATTTAAATGCCATTTAACAAAGAAAAATCAACCAAGAAAAAGAGTTCGCATGTCACCTCTAACATGCGTGTCATAGGTTTGCCATCACTGGTATAGGGGAACTGTTCTTGTGAGTTCTCATGGGACCTTTCTGCTCTAATAAAATATTGCTCTAGTAAGTCCTCATTAAGCACCTGAGTTTCACTTTTCATTCTTCTAATGCTAAATGCAGGATATTGTCTGTCAAAAATCTATAATTTTTTGCACACCAATTCACAATTTTTTCTGTAGGCATAAAAAGGGAACCTAATTATTAAAAAAAACACTATTATTAACAAGAATCAAAATGGTATCTTTTATGGATTGTAGGAAAATTTGAAGATTTTACATTATATATTTTTTAAAAGTAATTTAGCAAAGATTATTCAACCTTTAAAGGATCTTTTATTTTCAGTCTTAAAATGTCAAACTATGATTTAAATAAAATTAAGAACACTTGAAAGTATAGGTTTCATTATTTAAACTGTTGGGAATAAAATTTAGCTTAAATTTTATCAAAATTAAGATATCCTAATTTTAGGTTATTTCAATCTATTGTTACACTTTTAACAAAATATTTTTAAATACGTTTTTCATTCTTTTATGTTAAAAATGTGTTTAATATAAAATAGAAAAGGATCATCCAATATTAATTATGATTACCATTTGTTATACAAGCTTTCATATCTATACTGATATATAAATATTTCCAAAACTGTGATCAACAGGTTTTGGGTTTTTTTAAACCTCACTGGAGAATATTTTTCCATTGATTTTTAGAGAGAGGGGAAGAGAGAAGGAAAGATAGAGAGAAATATCAATGTCAGAGAAGCACATCAATTGTTTGCCTCCTGCATATGCCCTGACCAGGGCCCAGGAGCCTGCAACCAAGCTAGGTGCCCTTGACCGGAATAGATCCCAGGACCCTTCGGTCTGCAGGCCGATGTTCTATCCACTGAGCAAAACTGGCTAGGGCTCACGGGTTCTGATAATTTCATTACTTCCTTATATTTGTTGGCCAATTTCCAGTAAAAAGATTGAAATAGTAACTTCAGTTAATACATTTTATCCTATCAAAAGAATATGCCAAATTTTAGTTAACCCATCTTTTTAAGAGTGACATGTAGAAATTGTATCCAATATTTGGATACTATAAACATTGTCAGTATGACTGTCTTGATATATGATGTAACTTAGATGTTCAAATAAATATCCATTATGTATTTCTAGAAGTAAATTTCTGGATTAAAAGGCATTTTTACTTTGAATATTTTTTTTTTAAATCTGGGATAAGTAGGTCCATTTACTTTTATACTAGCTGTGCTTGACTTTGCCCATTTCCTGCATCTTTTACAACATAATTCTGTTCAATTGTTTAAATTGTGAAAATAATATTGACATAGTCCTGAATCCATTGTGAATAAGCATGTACTTTATGCCCCATAGCCAGAAAACCAAATGAAACAAAACACTTTTTACTGAGAGATAATCTATAAATAATTGGGTCACTATGTTCAGTTCTAGGCTCCAAGTCCAATGAAATCCCAGACATTTTCCATAAATTTCTAGTGTACTAATGATTAAACCCTATCCTTGATTTTTGTTTAGCTCTTACCTGAAGATAAGACCTTACCTTGATGGATATGATGCTAAAAATTTGAGAAAATTGATACACTCTCACCATAAATAAGGTAGCTTTAAAGTTTGTATATTTGATAATTCTGTTGTGATTTAAAAAATGTTTAATAATAACTTTTGTTTTTTATTCTTTAATTTGATGGTGAGTACTTTTAAAGCCTGGACTTATTTTACAGTTTTTTTAAAGCAAACTTATTGTCTTTGATACATGTTTTAATCTCTGTATCATTCTTTCACAGATTTTGCTCATCTCTTAGGTTAATAAAGTTATTTTTTTAATTTTAAAGAAGTTTAAATATTTAATAACTGATATTTTAACATCCTTTTCTAAAGTAATACTCCACTTGTATTTCTTCTTTTGTACATGCCTTTTACATATCTATACCCCTGTTTCCATTTAGTGTTTCTTTTAAACTGATAACACTGGTTCCTTATACATTAAATATGTTGCCATTTGTCACTTATGACACTAATTTTATTGTTTCCTTTTTTGCAAAGTCCTTTAAAATTATTTTTGCAGTCAAATCCATCATTAAATTTTCTTGCAATATTGTTTCATGTGCTAGAAAGCCACTTTAACCCTAAAATTTCAAATGTAGCAATATATTTTCTAACATATAAATGATTTTTTTTTAACATTTAAATTGTTAACTGACTTTTAGCCTAAGGATAACTGGGTTCAAAAGCCACCTTTGCCTATTACTAGCTCAAAGTTTTGGATAACTCCAGTAATCATTGAGTCCCCTTTTCTTACTTTTAAAAGGAGATTGATAGTATTCAGTTCACTAGGTGTTGCAGGAATTAAGTTAGATAATGCTTTCAAATGGTTTAACAGACATCCTGATGATAGCATATGATAAAAAATATGGGGAGGATTTGCATAATAAGAAAGATCACGTGTGTATCTATATATATCATGTATATATATAGACCAAAACATTTATAATTTACCAGACTTATTTTAATACTAGAAGCCCGTTGCATGAAGATTTGCACAATAGGCCTTCCTTCCCCTGGCTGCTGGCACCAGTTTTCCTCTGGCACCCGGGACCCAGGGCTTTGGTCAAGCCGCAGCGGAGAAGCCAAGCCTCTTCAGTATTCAGTCTCCAGTCTTCAGTCTTCAGTCTTCACTCTGTGCCTGCATATGCAAATTAACCACCATCTTTGTTGGGTTAATTTGTATAGTCACTCTAATTGGCTGGTGGGCGTAGCAGAGTGACACCAATTTGCATGTTTCTCTTTTATTAGTGTAGATAGAAATTTAATTCTTTTGACAGTCAAGAGGTGCGTATTATCAAAACATTTATGAACATTGGCTTGAAAGTACTTTTGTTAAAATGTTTGTAGTTCCATTTTGAACAGAATGGCAAATTGAGCAGTGCTCACGAATACTGGGCATAGGAAGAACCTTCCTGCACATGGAAGCTGCTTTGGATGTTGGAGTTTTAAGTCTTTGTTTTCTGCTCTTTTTAACGAATGATCTGATAAATAATGAATGGTTAACAGTGATGGCAGATCAACAAGGAAAGATAAACACAAAAATGATACAAAGTAGTGTTCCTGTTCAATACCCTTCAAGCAGTTTCAGATTTAGATTACTTCTAGGCATCCAGGCATCTGAGCTATCACCAGGAATATCTAAATTGCTTTCTCACAGGTTCTGCTAAGCACTCTCTTTACTTTATCTACTCATTTTAGATGGCACCTCATTGAATTTCTCCTAGCCAATTTACTTTCTGCAAAGCTCACATTTCTCTTAAAGGAGAGAAATTTCTTCAACTCTACTCTTTTAACTTTAGGTTAATAGCATACAGGCTTTCCTTAAGTTTCCAGGTCAGCAGAACAGCAAAAATTTAACATTTACATGATCCACTCTTACTAAATAGCAGAAGGAGAAAGTATTATGTGAAGGGCAGTGTGGGTATTAATATTCTCTATGTTCTATACCAGCGGTTCTCAACCTGTGGGTCATGACCCCTTTGGGGGTCGAATGACCCTTTCACAGGGGTCACCTAAGACCATCGTAAAACACATATATAATTACATATTTTTGTGATTAATCACTATGCTTTAATTATGTTCAATTTGTAACAATGAAAATATATCCTGCATATCAGATATTTACACTACGATTCATAACAGTAGCAAAATTACAGTTATCAAGTAGCAACAAAAATAATTTTATGGTTGGGGGTCACCACAACATAAGGAACTGTATTAAAGGGTTGCGGCATTAGGAAGGTTGAGAACCACTGTTCTATACAATTACTTAAATACAGCCCACCAAAAAACTAATATTTGATCTAACCAAGTTAGCTTTAATTTACATAAAACCATATCATAAGTTACTTGTATGCTTTAGAAAAATACAAGTTGTAAGTGAAAATAAGCCAGGGACATTTACAATTCATATTCAGTCTGGCACTTAAATTAGCTAAAGTGTAAAGTAATATGAGACAAAAATTCTAATCTTATAAAAAAATAATTTTAATAAGAACAATAATATTAAATTGTAATTATGTTTTTAAAATTGCTCTTACATAAGAAGATGAAAAGACAAGTTACAAATTGAGAGAAAATATTTGGAAACCACATTTTTACAAAGGTCTCCCTCCTATCTAGAATATATAAAGAAATCTCAAAAGTCAACCATAAAAAAAAAATCAATCAATTTGAACATAAAATAAATGAACAGACATTTTACTGAAAAGGATACACAGATGGTAAATAAGTATGTGATAAAACATTCAACATCATTAGCCATTAAGAAAAGTTCAAAATAATGCCACAATGATATATCACTACATACCTATTTGAATGGCTAAAATGAAAAATAGTGTAAACACTGAATGGTGGCTAGGATGCAAAGAAACTGAATCACTCAACTACTGTTAGTGGGAATGTAAACTGGTATAGCCAATCTGGAAAACAGTTGTTCAGTTTCTAAAAAAACCAAAAAAACTAAACATGAAATTGCCATAAGACCCAACAATTGCATGATTATATATTTATCCCAGAGTAATGTAAACCTATTTTTACACAAAAACTTTACATAAATTTCCATAGCAATTATTTGTAACTAGAGGCCCAGTGCACAAAAATTGTGCACTCAAGGTGGGGGGGAGATCCCTCAGCCTGGGAGCCTTCGGGGGATGTCTGACTCACTGCTTAAGCCCACTCCTTGTGGGGGGTGGGACTAGCCCCAGTCAGCCATCCTTAGTGCTGCCACCAGGGGGCAGCTCCTGCATTGAGCATCTACCCCCTGGTGGTCAGTACACATCATAGTGACTGGTCATTTCTCATATTACCCTTTTATTATATAGGATATATGAAAATATGAAACAACCCAGATAGTCTTCAATGGATGGACATTTAAACAAATTGTGGTACCATCCATATCACAGCAATAAAAAGGAACATATTATTGATACACACAACTTTTTTTAAAAAATAAAAAGAAATATAATGCAAACCCCATTTGTAATTTTACATTTTCTAGTAGCTGCATTTAAAAAGAGAAAAAGGTGAAATTAATTTTAAGACTACATTTTATTTAACCTAGTATATTCAAAATATCAGTTCAATGTATAATCAATACAATATAAATTATTTTACATTTTTGCACTGAAAAAACAGTGTCTTCAGAAAATTATGCTGAGGGAAAAAAAGCTGATCCTAAAAATTTTGTATGACTGCATTTATACAAAGTTCTTGAAATGTCAAGATTCTAAAAATAGAGACAAGATTAGTAGTTGCCAGGTGTTAAGGAGAGGGGTGGGGCTAGAATAGTGGGTGTGGCTACAAAAGTGCAACACTATGGATCTATTGGTGATAGTTATGGATGGCTGTGACTATCTGTCAAGATCCTGGTTTGTGATTACTGTATTATATTTTTGGAAAGTGTTGATATTGACAGAAACTGAGTAAAAGATACATATGCTATTATTTATGATTACATAAGAGTCTACAATTATCTCAAAATAAACATTTTTTTAATAATACAAGTCTTTTATTTACTTATTTTCTTTATTTTTACCTTGAATTTGTTGGGGTGACATTGGTTAACAAAATTATATAGGTTTCAGGTGTACAATTATATAATAACATCAACTGTACATTGTATTGTGTGTTTACCACCCCAAGTCAAGTCTCTTTCCATCACTATTTATCCCCTCTCCCCCTTATCCTCTTCTACCTACACCTAGACCTCTTCCCTCTGATAATCACCAGATATGAGAAGTCTTTTTTTTTACTTTCTTTTTTAAAAATTCTTTATTGTTAAAAGTATTACATAAGTCTCCTTTTTCTCCCACATGCCCTCCCCACTCCCAAGTCTGTGTCCATTGGTTATGCTCATATGCATGCATACAAATCCTTTGGTTGATCTCTTACACCTTCACCCCCCACCTTCCCTCATAGGTTGGACAGTCTATTCGATGCTTCAATGACTCTGGTTCTATTTTTGTTCATCAGTTTATGTTGTTCATTATATTCCCAATTGAGTGAGATCATGTGATATTTAGTCAGTCAGCGAAAGATAAATATCACAAAATAAACATTTTTATTTAATTTTAAAAATTTTCATTACATAACACATCTATCTAATAATAGGGTAATATGCAAATTGGTAGACATGCCATCACATGAGGACCAATCAGAAGGCTGCATGTGCAGCAGGAGCCGGTGGGCGGGGACTTGCACCCCGGGATGTGAGGCTTGCATCCCCGGCCCCTGCTTGGCCCTTCTGAAACTCCACAGATACATTTTTTTCTACTTTACTTGACAGAAAGGATTTGTCTACACAGGTTGCAAAGACAAGACAAGTCAAAGTAGTAATAGGGAAAATTTAATAACAAATTGAAGATTGTTAACTCTGTTATAAAGATAAGAAAATGAAACTATCTAATAATAGGGTAATATGCAAATTGGCCGGGGCACCATCACAGTAATGACAGATCAACAGGCTACGTGAATTCCTGCCCCCTGTGATGGCCTGGGGACATGAGGCTCACATCCCTGCCCCTGGCAACTAGCCTGGGGATGTGAGGCTCATGTCCCTGCCCCCTGCACCTATCCAGGGACATGAAGCTTGTGTCCCTGGCCCCAGCCTTGGGTCCCAGGATGTAAGGCTCACGTCCCTGCCCCTGGCAATGGCCCCAGGGATGTGAGGCTCGCATCCCTGACTCCTGCACCAGCCTGGGGACTTGAGGATCACATCCCTGCCCCCGGCAACGGGCCCAGGGACATGAGGCTCATGTCCCCGCCACCAGCAATGGGCCTGGAATGTGTGGTTCATGTCCCTGCCCTCTGAGCCAACCCAGGGACTTGACACTCATATCTCCACCCCCAGCAAAGGCAAATAGCAATATTAAAATATTTCCTCTAGTTAATTCCCTTTTAATGTGCACAAATTTCATGCACCGGGCCACTAGTTATATACAAGTATCCATATTTAGTTTTCTAAACAAATAGAAAAATAGAAAAAAATACCAATAATACTATCAACCAAAGATAAAAAGTAAGAATAATATCCTGGTGAATCTTATAGACTTTCTACACACATACACACACAAACACACATGCAATGTTTAGTCCACTCCTTCAGTTTTATAATATTTTTTCATTTAACATTGATTTATTAAGATTTCTTGTCATTTATTCATTCAACAAATATTTATTAAAGAAATGCCATTTGCCACATAGTATGCTACTTACATTGCAAACTAAATTTATAAAACAGTAATTGATGTTACCTTGTAGAATATATATTGATTGAGAAGAGAGACAATAAATATGAATGATTGTTCAAATGACTATAACATATTTGCATGTATACATATGGGTATATTATAAATAATAAAAATTATAAATAAAAGATAATTTAGAATTGAGTGGGATAGCAAATAAAATAAGTTGGCCTAAGATGCTATTTTAGAGTTGACATTTATTAATATACTGGGCATCCTATATAATAAAGAGGTAATATGCAAATTAACCCTCATGCACTCACAAGATGGCTGCCTACAACCAGGCCAGCAGGGGGGTTATTGAGGGACGACCAAACAACTGAACAGCAGGCTGGCTGGTTAGTGGGGCGACCAAGCTGGTGGGGGGCCATGAAGGGTGACCAGACTGGCAGGGGAAGCAGTTGGGGGTGACCAGGCCAGCGGGGGGGCAGTTG
>NW_005355160.1:45057-47906 GCF_000412655.1 Myotis brandtii
CAGGGGGGGCAGTGAGGGGTGACCAGGCTTGGCGGGGGTGGGCAGTTAGAAGCAACCAGGCCAGCAGGAAGCGGGCAGTTGGGGGCGATCAGGCCAGCACACAGAGGCAGTGAGGGTTGATCAGGCCAGCAGGGGGTGGAAATTAGGGGCAACCAGGCAGGCAGGCAGGTGAGCGATTAGGAGCCAGCGGTCCAGGATTGTGAGAGGGATGTCCCCAGGGATCGGGCCTCAACTGGCAGTCGGACATCCCCCAAAGGGTCCCTGGAGAGGGTGCAGGCTGGGCTTAGGAGGGACCCCCCCCCCATGCATGAATTTTGTGCACCGGGCCTCTAATTAAAAGATAAAAAAACAGCAACCTTTTTTGGGTGTCATACGGGAGTGATTTAAGCAAAAAGAGAAAGCATGAAGGTCTTAGATGGCAAAGCCTTCTTTTGGAGAAACAATAAAAGATGACCATTCCAGAGTCTGAGGGAAAGGAAAAGACAGAAGAGGACATTGTCAGGCAGAAACCAAATCATTCAGGGTTTCATTTTCTATTAAAATTGAAGCACATGAATTCCAGCCAGCTTTTCACTCATTTTGGCCAACAGAATAAGCTGAAGTGGTACTGTGCCCCTTCCGGGTCTGGTCCTTAAGAACCTGAGACTAGCATTTTTAATCATGAAGCCAGTCATATAAGAAGTTCAAGGACCTTCAAGTACAACACTGTGAGGAGGCCCAAGCTAACCACATGGAAAGGCCTTAAGATGGAATACTCCTTAACATGATAGTAAGCTTTCTGGGATGTTTTACTCGTAGGCCATCTCAGGCACCAGTTAAATGCAGCTGAAGGATGAACCTCAGCTAATAACACATGAAACATAATGACCGAGATAACCCTTGTTCAAATTTCTGACAGAATGGAATATGAAAAATAAGAAAATAATTATTTTATACCACTAATTTTAGGATGGTATGTTACACAGCAATAATTAAACAATAAACCTATATTATAATATAATGGTATATAGTAGCATAAAAGGAAATAGTATTATATGATATAATATACTTCACTGCAATATAATTTTAGGTAGTAAGATCATTGGTTCAATTAAACAAATATGACTTGATGGCATCTCCAAAATTGTCATTAACATAATATTGAATTATAACTGAATACATTGAACATTAATTGAGTGAAGTTAACAATGCTGCCTTATTCCCACGTTTGAGAAAATAAATATTATTGTTAAGTTTCCTGTTACTAAGTCTCCTTAACCACTAGCTTCAGACATATTTTAACATTATACCATCAAACTGAAAATATAAATTTGAAGATTTTGTGAAATTATTCTTATAAATGCACAAAGAAAAACTAAAGTACTTCTAAATAAATGTGGAACTGTAATCTGTAATGTATTCTCAGTTAGAATACAACCTATTATTTTTCTATAATACTGTTCTTTGAGAATAACAGGAAAACTACTTGTAATTCTGGTGTTTTCTCTTATTCTTCAGTTATATATTCTTAGTACTTGATAAACGTAACAGTATATAATTTTCTTCAAATAAATGAGTTCTCTTACGAACCATCTTTCAGATATCCATTTCATAAACACACCACACATAAACAACATTTACAATGTAGCCAACAAATTGTGGACTCAGTCCCTGGTAAGGATTGTGCAGGAGGCAGCCAATCGATGTTCTGCTCCTGCTTGGAACCAGTGCTTGGAGTCCAAATGGCTGCTGGGCCCCAGACTGCTGCGAGGCCAGCATGATTCCTACAGAGAGAGAATGCAGGAGTGCACCAGCTCACAAAACAATGCTTGTTAGGGGTCAGAGACAAAGAGAGGGAAAGGTTATATTATCTGAGCTTGGAAAAGACCAGGTGCTCTTTCAAACTAACCATTCAACTTCCTAATCCTTCCCAAGCTCCTGCTGGGTCCTCCCCCTAACCAATCCATTTCCTAGATCTTCCGGGGTTCCTTATCCAATCCGATCCCTTTCCCATGCTAGACCTACAGGCCTCTATGGTCACTGTCTTAGCTCCTACTGCACATGGCTCATAGTGGAAGGGCCTCCCCTTGAACTATCCTGGCTTCTACTGGGCAGGTGCCTAAGTCTGGGCTAGTGGAGATGTTATACCCGGGGAGACTGGAAAGCTAGTACTTCCTCCCTACATGGGGAGGAAGGGGGGTTAATTCCCTTGGTGGGGCAATGCTGGGAACCCCTGGAATGTCTGCAGCTGTAACTTCCAAACGTAATCAGGCTTATTGTCCAATTCAGCTCCCTAGTTTATTAGGCTTAATAATGTCTGATTCCCTTCATTTATTAATATCTAGTTACCTATGCTAACAAAATGATCCACTCTCCTTAGGTTGACAAAAATCTTTATCCCATAAACACTTGAAATTGTTTACTTCCGTGCAAACTTACTAGCAGTTTTCTAGAAGAGGAAGACCCTTTCCCCCCGTGATTCCAATTGTCTCCACAACCTGGAATCTCAGGGTCTTCTCAAATATTTGACCAACTGGCATCTCTGCCACAGGTCCTTTGGTTGTTCCATTTAAAGTCATTCTATTTATTTTGCATATTTCTTCAATAACAATATAATTGTGCTCTTATAATAATTGTGCTTGTATAAAATATAAATAATAGATATAACATATACAAATATACAGTATATATAAGAACACATATAATATCTAAATAATATATAATAAAAAACTAGCCTATCTAATAATAGACAAACATGGTAATTAACCGTACCTCCGACACGCTTCCCATTGGCTAATCAGGGCGATATGCAAATTAACTGCCAACCAAGATGGCGGCCGGCAGCCAGGCAGCTGAAGCGAACAGGAGGC
>NW_005355160.1:48180-68805 GCF_000412655.1 Myotis brandtii
AGCAGAAAGACTGGGAATGACTGGTCACTATGACACACACTGACCACCAGGGGGCAGACACTCAATGCAGGAGCTGCCCTCTGGTGGTCAGTGCGCTCCCACATGGGGGAGCTCTGCTCAGCCACAAGCCAGGCTGATGGCTGCCAGTACAGCAGTGATGGTGGGAGCCTCTCCTGCCTCCTCAGCAGCGCTAAGGATGTTTGACTACAGCTTAGGTCTGCTCCCTGCTGGCAAGTGGGCATCCCCCAAGGGCTGCCGGGCTGCCAGAGGGATGTCTGATTGCCATCTTAGGCCCAATCCCCTGGGGAGCAGGCCTAAGCCAGCAAGTGGTCACCCCTGAGGGGTCCCAGACTGCGAGAGGGCACAGGCCGGGCTGAGGGACTCCCCCACCCCGAGTGCACAAATTTTTTGCACTGGGCCTCTAGTATAAATAATATAACAATATAAATAAAGCACTATAATATAACAACATTGGGATATCGCATACCCCAAATCCTTCTGGCTAAAGATAGCATTTTGTCCCCAAGACCATATTCCTGAAAAATAAGAGAAAAAAATGTAAGTCCTAAACAGGGACCATGCCTATATCTTGTGCAGAAAAATAACATTTCCCTTTAACTTTACCCATTCCTAATGGAAGTAGTATTAGTAAAGAGGAACTCTGAGCTCCACCTAGTGTTTGGAGTATTCCCACATCACTGTTCTCCCTTAATGTCATCCCTATTTCAATAATTTTTATTTTCAAATTATCATTCCTCAGCTTAACTTTTAAAAGAAAATGTGGAGCATAGCTTCATCCTCAAACTTATGTGTTTGTCTTGATTTATATGTAAATCCTTGGAGATCTAATCTACATCTAAAACTTTTGCTACCACTTATATGCTTATTAAAAATTTATTTCTCTAAATCCATGTTTCTAAATTCTCCTTACTTGTCATTCGCATTTGAATGAATTGCATAAACCTTAAGCTCAATGTCTAAAATATAATTTACTTTTACTTCCAATTATTCTTAATTCTCCTTTTTATTTATTTTCTCTCTATGTAAATGTACCACTACCCATGTAGTCACAGTCTGACATTAACAATTTATCCTTGATGGCATGTCCATCTCATTTTCTCTTTCACTCATTGAAGACTAGCATGTTTATCACTTGAACTTTTTCTGTGTCTGTGTTTCCACTATCATCACCTTGTCATTCACACATAACAACTTTATAAGCTTCCATGTTAATTCCCTGATTGTTAAGTTTACTTATTTTCTTGCTTTTAATTTTGGTTCAATACATTTAATCCTGCACTTGTCTGAGTAATCTATGTAAAATGCAATGCTGGTCTTCATTATGCTTCTGAATAAAATGGCACTTCAGCCCAGCCAGTGTGGCTCAGTGGTTGAGCATTGACCCAGAAACCAAAAGGTTATGGGTTCAATTCCTGGTCAGGGCACATGCCCGAGTTTCGGGATTGATCCCCAACGGGGGTGTGCAGGAGGCAGCTGAAAGATGATGTTCCTCTCTATCTCTCTATCCCTCTCTCTCAAAAAAATCAATAAAAAAACAATTAAAAAATAATAAATAAATAAATAAATAAATAATGGCACTTCATAGTTTTCAAGAAATTTTTAATCTCCCTAATCAATTCTCAAAACCATTTATAGTGTAAACTTCATCTGTCTCTCTGATTTGATTTTTCTGTGCCTTATAGAGTGCCTACTACATATATGTGCTCAATAAATGCAGAAAGACTTCTTGGCTTGATTTTTTCCAAGAATCAGAAAACACACATTTTTCACAGTTTTTCATTTCACTTTTATTGGTATTTCAAATATTCACTTAAAATTGGCCAGGATTTTGCATAAAATGGGAAATAATCTATTATAGATAACTCCCTAAATTAAATGATTTATAAATCTATTATATTATGTAAATAAAACATCATTACTCTTATCTTAATAATAGGCTTAATATAAAATAAATTTTATTAGCACATTAAAAATAATGTTATAAATTTTATTATATAAGAAGCCCAGCATGACATAGTGGACAGATTACTTGAACCAGGTCCAGCATGGACAAGAGAATACAGCTGGGGCTGGGTGGATCTCATGAGCCTGGATGAGGACACAGAGAGACAGCCTGCAAGCCTAAGCTTTATTTTATAGTCAGAGCATACAAAGCAAAACAAGGGAAGTGGTCAACGTGTTTACATCATTCTTGTGAGTTTCACCTTATTTTAGCAGCACTTGCAGCACCTCCCACAGCCCATTAGCTACCTAGGAAGGAACTAGAGAGGACTATAAGATCAAACTTAATTATGGTAGGAGGGCTCTGCCCTCCAAGCTGGAACTTGTTTGTGGCACTGCCACAGGTCAGTCCCAGGCTTGACCCTATAGCTGCTTCCTACACTACTGGCTTGGGAGTCAGAGAATTTAGGTTTGGGTCCTAATTCTGCCAATAGCTATATACTTTTGTCAGATAAACTAACATTTGTAAATCTCAATTTACAGCTTTCTTATCTATAAAATAAGTTGGCTGAACTAGATAAGATTATGACCACAGTTGAAATTTTTGCCAACTACAGACTCCAAGCATGAGAGTGGTCGGCTCTGATACTGTACTCTCCAGGGGCATGTCTCCCTATATCACCACGATAACATGTCTACGCATTCCCAGGGTGATGTCGGGAGACGCGTCCGTGGGCATTACAAGGAGCCTCTGGAAGATTGAGAGGTTGTTCCTTATAGTAAATGTCAGATAAACTAACATTTGTAAATCTCAACTTAGAGCTTTCTTATCTATAAAATAAGGTGGCTGAACTAGATAAGATTATGACCACAGTTGACATTTTTGCCAACTACAGACTCCAAGCATGAGAGTGGTCCCATAATATTAGAATGGGGCTGAAATATTCCTATCACCTAGTGACATCTCTGCCATGGAAAAGCTCTGGCACAAGCAGAACTATAGATAGTGAGGCTGTCTGCTAGACATACCTGGGGCACTCATGTGGACCCAAGTGAAACTCCCACCACAGATGTCTCCCTTTTCTAAACCAATGTTACAGACAAGAGAATACAGCTTATAGAGAGGACTATAAGATGAAGCTTAATTATGCTAGGATAATTAAGACCCCCTTGTGGGTCTTATTATGACTGCAAAATGCCCTTCAGCATAACCAGTAGGAAATTTTTTTGGGGGAAAAAATAATTTATTACTTACAGGCCCTGAAGCTTCCAAACATATCAGGGGCCACACAGAGAAACCGCAGGTAGAGAGAGCCTGGGCCTGAAGTTCTGTTTTTGTTGGGTTGAGGGTGGGATTGAGGTTTCATTTTAAGTGGAACACTCTTTATTGGTGAATTTAAAACATAAGAATGGGAATTTAAAACTCTGTAAGAATTTGTTGAACACTTCTTCTAGTTAATATCAAAGAGCACATTTCATTTGAATTACCAAACTGAAACAAACTTTAGACCAGACTTTTCATTTTAAAAATACAATGGGAGATTCCAACTTTGTCAATTTATTAATTGTAAAAGAATTAATAATGGTGTTCCATGTTGTTTTATTACTCTTGTTTGAAAAATTGCTATAGGGTCATAAAAAGGGAGTCTGTAGAAATTAATAGGTTTCTAATGAGATAGGAAAATAATTTAGAGTTGTTACTCTCAAGACATTTTCTACGTAATCAAAGCATAAGTCAAGCTCTTGCATTACTAAAAAAATTCCCTGCCAGGATTTAAACTACAATTATTCCAGTGTTTGCCTTGATTTTGGTGTAAACAAACCCACTGCCTACCAGTTATATTAGATTCTTGTTAAATTATTTTAATCGATTAATAAAGTATTCCTTAATAGTTTGAATTTAAAATCTGAAATTTCACCAAGGGAGAAGAAAAATCAAATGAGTACTCCCAATCATTCAGCAAGAGAAACAAAGAAAGTAATTATTGTAAGAAAAGCCAAGTACTATTGTTAACTATGGTTAGGAAAGGGCCTCATCTCCCCCAGTTGCTAGTGAGGGTGGATTTCTTGTGGTATCCCGAGAGAAAGAAATTTTCTGAGACTTGTGTGGGAGAACGAATGATTTTTATTTGCATGGAGTTAAATCCCTGAGTTTCCGAAATCCCATTTCCCTTTGCCCAGTCAGAGAAGAAGTGTAGCTGTGGCTTTAATAGGGCTAGAATCAGCGACAATGTTCAAAGTTTTCTTTCCATGTTGGAGCCAGGTCCAGTCCAGCACCAGGCTAGCTGTAGTCAATTACTCCATTACTATAGGGTCTGCATACCCGTGGGCAGTACGGGCAAATGCATGGGAGGCAAGAGTCACAAGAGTCATGAGCCACACACACCAAGAGCAACAAGAGAGCAAACTCCTCTGTTTAGGAAATTATGTATTCCCAAATGTTCATGGGCTTATAGTGGCCACGCCCATTCTGGCTAACCATATCTGTCACTAGGTTCGACTGATAGGCACCTTCCTGAGTCACCCTAATTTTACTTGAAATAATTTTTAAAAAAATTGACTCATAGAGTGAAAATTTCTGAAGTATTGGTTAGAATACTGTAAGTTGATGGAAGAATGGCCACCAAAAATACATGTCATAAAAAGTAAATTAAGAAAGCACAAAGAATAATTAGAGAAAACTGTTTGAGAGTTTTGGCAATAAAAGGGAGACAAATAGGATGACTTTCAGAGGGAAATGTGGGGATTTTATTGCTTTGGGTAATGTGGTTTTAAATATAATAGTGAGTCTAGACTGTTAGACACTGATGAAAGTAACCAGTGATAATAGAAAAGAAGCAAACACAGGGGATTATGTAATTCCTAGAGGCCTGGTACATGAATATGTGCATGGGTGGGGTCCGGCCAGCCCGCCCTGATTGGGGTTGGGGGGCCAATCAGGGCCGCAGTGTGTGTTGAAGCAACCTGTTGTTCCAGTCATTCTGGTCAACCCCGCGTTCTGGTCACTTGGCTTTTATATATATAGATCATATTAAGTTATCTGAAGAGATGAGTAGGGGTAAATCCTAAGAGCTATGTTGGAGACATGGCCATATAGATTTATTTTTTATACTATAAAAGAAAGAGAAAAGAAATACATTAATGACAATGTTGGTGTAGCAGTAGGAATTGGAGTGTACTATTTTGAAAATGCCTTATTGTTTTTGTAAGGAGGAAGAAAAGTTATCATCTTGGAAAGCGGAGAAATAATTTAGGCAGATAAAATATTTCAGTATGGAAATAATTAGAATTTACATATTCAATAAAACTTAGGTGATGGCTAGTACCACAGAGAGCAAGAATAGAACATTTGACAATGCTCTCATAGCTTACAAGTAACCTAAATACTGCCATGGTAGAAAAACTGAGCTGATTAAATTCTAGAGAGAGATCAAAATCTGGATAAAGGCTTTCTAGTAAGTTATTAAATCCCTCTATTGAAATATGACATAGAACTTTAAATTATTAAATAATGCCACACACTTAGACTAAGCTAGAGTTCTTGGTACCAGAATTAATCCTTAATCTATAGTCTCTAATGAAATACATAATCATCCTAACTGGATGTTTTCATTACTATGTCCATATAACCAGAGCATATAGCATTGAGAACTTAATCCTTTTTTTCTTCAAGGGTAACAGTATATCATTGCTGATCTAGCTTTATCTGAGGAGAAATAATTTGGCCAGAGCCTGAGAGGTTGCACATGAGTCAATAGTCCATATAACAATTAAGTTCTTTATATTTCCATATAGAAAGGATGTCAATTGAAAAATAAATGAGCAAAGAATAACACATTCATTATAAGAAAGAAGTACATATTTGAACAAGTTAGATTAGTAGTAAAAATTTTAAAATAAGATAAAATAAAATAAGTATGCCAATAAAATTAATTCCTTTTATCATTGCTAACTATATAGGCTGGAGTTATCCCATATTACTGAGAAAATTTTGGAAACTGGTGGAATTTATAGCAATTAATTTATTCTCTTCCTCATTCATTATAAGGAAGAAGTACATATTTGAACAAGTAAGATTAGTAGTAAAAATTTTAAAATAAGATAAAATAAAATAAGTATGCCAATAAAATTAATTCCTTTTATCATTGCTAACTATATAGGCTGGAGTTATCCCATATTACTGAGAAAATTTTGGAAACTGGTGGAATTTATAGCAATTAATTTATTCTCTTCTATAATAAATTAGGAAAAGTGATATTACCTCTTCCCCCTCTGTTGCTCATGGGAGTGGATTTCTTGCAATATCCTGAAAAAAAATTTTCTGAGACTTGCACAAGAAGAGGAGATATTGAAGAAAGCTTTAATTATGTGGAATTACACGCCTGAGTTTCCAAGGTCCTCTCTCCCTCCTTCCTGCCATGGAAGAAGTGCAGTGGTGGCTGTAATAGGGCTAAAATAAAATCCCGTGTCCAGAGTTTCTGTTTCATGTTAGGGCATAGTCCAATCCAGCATCAGACTAGCTTAGATTGTGTTTCCCATTGCAGTCTGTTAGTCTATTATGTGTGGGGCCCACATGGCCACGTGGCTATATGGCTATGGAAGGAACACAGACAGGAGTAAAGCCACAGGAACCAGAGAGCCAAGAGAGCCACAAGCCAAGATCCAAGAGAGACTGAACTTCTTTGTTTGGGGGATTATGTATTTCCAAATTTTTGCAGACTTGCATTGGTTCCATCTCTTTTAGGCAATGATTTCTGTTCTTTCCAGGTTTGATTGACCAGTACCTTCCCTAGGTCACCCCAACTTCAGTGTGCATGCGTCCATCCTTCCCTTTGTCTAGTCTCTTCCCCAGTAATATGCAAGGAATGGACTGGTGGTTCCCTGGGAGTGGGAAATTGTAGCTTCCTGGTGAAGCTGCCTCAGTGGCTGTGTTTCTAATGTCTGGACTTCCTTTTGCTCCTTTTCTATTATTAATAACTAGAGGCCTGGTACACAAAATTCATGCACTTGGGAGTGGGGATCCCTCAGCCTGGATTGCAGGAGGGTGCAGGCCAGGCTGAGGGACCCCACTGGTACACGATCAGGGCCAAGGAGGGATGTGGGAGGTTGGCCAGTCATGGAGGGACTGCAGGAGGGCTCCAAGGCATGTCTGGCTCATCTCGCTCAGAGCGTGGTGCACAAAATTCGTGCACTTGGAAGGGGGATCCCTCAGCCTGGATTGCAGGAGGGCGCAGGCCAGGCCGAGGGACACCACTGGTGCACTATCGGGGTCAAGGAGGGATGTGGGAGGTTGGCCAGCCAGGGAGGGACTGTAGGAGGGCTCCAAGGCATGTCTGGCTCATCTCGCTCAGTCCTAATTGGCCAGACCCCAGCAGCAATCTAACCTACCGGTTGGAGCGTCTGCCTCTGGTGGTCAGTTCACGTCATAGCAAGTGGTTGAGCAGCCTTAGCATATCATTAGCATATTACGCTTTGATTGGTTGAATGGCTGACTGGGCGACTTAGCATATTAGGCTTTTATAATATAGGATAACCTAATTACATAATCTAACCTACCGGTTGGAGTGTCTGCCTCTGGTGGTCAGTGCATGTCATAGCGAGTGGTTGAGCATCCTTAGCATATCATTAGCATATTACGCTTTGATTGGTTGAATGGCTGACTGGGCGATTTAGCATATTAGGCTTTTATAATATAGGATTACCTAATTACAATGGTATCAGTGAGTGAAATTGAGGGATCAGGGCCAACAACTTTTTTATGAGTGGTATGTTTAGGATCTTTGAATTATATTTTTAAAAGAAAAGATAAATATGTTCCAGTGTAAATGGTCCCTTGAAGTAGTACTAAATTAAAATAAAAAAAGTTATGCAGTGGGAATTTGCCCAAACTCTCAATATGTTATCTTTCTTATTTATAATTGGAGATTGTGAAGAATAAGCAAGTGGAAAATACATATTAGATTTTAATGAAATATTTGAGAACTGAAGGCTTTAAAAAAGAATACCAAATGACATAAATGATAAAATATCACTTGAATTAATATCTTTATGTGTTTTAGAAATTTCAATAACTTCCTAGTTCATTCTCTTATCTCCATTCTACCAAATTTTAATTTATTTTCAGTATGATTACAATAGAATTTTTAGTTTGGCTTCAATATATCAAATCTGTTAAAGATGTTAAATATGTCATTAAAGTAATAGATTTCTACATCGACTTCAGTAAAGTTTTATATTTAGGCTTACTAATGGAGTTGCTAGTAGGAAACTATTTTCATACATTACAATGCTGTAAATAAGGACTGATGACCTTTACCTTGACTCTTGTTAACATATTTTTAGGATACTCACATTTATATTTTAAAAGGTGAAAATGTTCTTCAGAGGTGGGGAAGACTCCTCTTTGCAAGTCAGCAATGTGAATATCTTGCAAATTCCTAAGTTGTTTAAGCACAAGAATTAGAAATAAATCAGGGAAGATAGTATTTCCATTACTCAAAGCCCTCATAAAATCAGGTTTGAAATATTGTGTCCAATTTTAGACTCTAATGGAGAACAGTGATTCAAATTCTTAAAAGAGTATTGAGGAAAGGTATAAGATTTATCTGGTGATTAAGAGACCTGCTTTATGAGGAAAGGTTTCAAGAAATGAACTTCTTCCAAGAAAAATATAATAAACATATTTAATCATGAACACAAAGTGAAAGAAAATTTAGGTAAAATACTGAGAACTATCTAACTGAGAAAGAGATGTTCTAACCCTCTACTTAGTGTAGTATAAATATATATGAGAAAAATGAAAAATTAGTTTTTGAAGTTTCTATTATATAAATTTAAAAAATATTCAAAATATTTTCCATTTTACATGAAATTTAAACTACAGTTTATAAACTAAAACAATTTTAATTTCATAATGATATAAAATAGTAAAATTATACAAAATGATATTATGTACATAAGAAATATATGCAATATAAAAATACATGTGTTTTGATATTTAAATAATTTTTACACAATTAACATTATAATGAACCAATAAGTAACATTCACATGTGGATAAAAAAATAAAGTCACAAAAATATCAAAAGTGAAACAATATAAGTTTTCTAGAATCAAGCCTTACACCGAACACATTCTGCATGTAAAACATTCTAATGAGGAAAAATCATTTTCCCTATACTCTTTTATATTTTTGGCTGATACCCCCCTCCTTAATAAAGATAGATTAACAGGAGGAAAACAAGCAGACATTTAATAACATGTATGCCTTTGTATGCATGGGAGATACCAGGAAAACTGAATAACTCCTGAAATGGCCTGAGACATCACCTTAAATAGAATCTCCAGCTAAAGACAAATGATGTTGGTGGGTGGGGAGCCAGTTTTGGGGGGATTTTCATGCAAAGCCCTGTAAAGGAGGGTAAGATTGATAAGTAGATTTAAGTTTCTGCCTTCTGCATTGATAAAAGTTTGTAGAGATTTACTCATGCCCCTCTCTTTTTTTTTAATATATATATTTTTTATTGACTTAAGAGAGGAAGGGAGAGGGAGATAGAGATAGACACATCAATGATGAGAGAGAATCATGGATTGGCTGCCTCCTGCATGCCCCACACAGGATGAAGCCTGCAACCTGGGCATGTGCCCTGACCTGGAATTGAACCAGTGGCCTCCTGGTTCATAAGTCTGACGCTCAACCACTGAGCCACGCCAGCTGGGCATGCTTCTCTTATTCAAACAGAGAGTGAGACCCACTTACCAATGAATATTTTCCTTACAAATATAAATGTCTCTTACAAAAGGTTAACCTCTACTTGAGTTTTCAGACCTTCTCCTGCGTCTGATGTTTCTTAAAGTAACCAGCCTAAAATAATCCTCATGCCAAAGAGACATATTTTGAGAGACACATTTTGCTCCTCTTCAACACATACTTCATATTTGACCAGAATAACGCAATTGGATTTGTAAAATAGAAAAACACTAAGAAGAACCAGGCTGTGAAGAAACACATATAACAGTATATAAATGATAGAGAATTTAAAGCAAGTGTGGAAAATGAGAAAAAAAATAAAGCAAGAGATATTTTACATGGAATGAGATGACTTTATATACATTAAATAAATATCTTACAAAAGTAGGGATATATTAAGATTTTTAAAAACACATAGGTGTCAAAAATTCAATTTCAAAATAATATATTGTGTATTTGACAAATTAATGTCTAAGTCACCAAAATTTTAGTAGTAAAATTATGTACAGTTGTGATAATTACTGAAGGGGTTCAAAACAGGCCTTGCCCAGATGTGCCACTCTGGCATGTGAATTACTTTGTGCTGAAGGCAATGGAGACCCTCAGCCTTAGGAGAACCTTCTGCCCGTCCCTTAACTACTTAGAAGAATCTAAATTGGGGCCTTGCCCATAATAACAGTTATTACTAGAAGTAACATTTATGACCTATCTATAGGACAGGTAAAACTTCTAATTACTGAATATTTGTTCTTAACATCCTCTGAATGACCATTCTCTTCTCTGTGGCCCCAAGGAATGTTATCTCAAGGCCCATGTGATATCACTACATTTTATTTTTTTTAAATATATTTTATTGATTTTTTACAGGGAGAACGGGAGAGGGATAGAGAGCTAGAAACATCGATGAGAGAGAAACATCAATCAGCCGCTTCCCGCACACCCGCCACTAGGGATGTGCCCGCAACCCAGGCACATGCCCCTGACTGGAACCGAACCTGGGACCCTTCAGTCCGCAGGCCGACGCTCTATCCACTGAGCCAAACCGGTCAGGGCTCATGTCAATATAATGATTAGACCAGCCATAAGATCCTAAAAGGGTAGAGAAAAATTTACTCCTCCCCCACAGTATAATCACAGACTTTTAAAAGGATAAAAAGATGCAGTGTGTGTGCTCTGATGTAGGTCTTTAGGATCTCCCTATTAAAGGGGAAAATAAAGTCTAATTATTGTGTTTAAAGGAACATTCCTTGCCTGGATTTTCTGTTGGGAATACTGCTCTGTTCCTGTTGCATGTGTTTTTACTTCTAAGGAGTCACTAATCATTGTCTTTGCACAGGATTGCTTAAACAGTGTCTGTAAGTATCAGTATATTTCTTTGAGTGATTTTGTTTGCAAAGATTATGCTTTTCAATTTGATACTTGATTATTGGATAATGAAAATGGCCAATTGATGACAAATATTTATTTTATATATCCTTTGTTCTTCGTGGTGGCTGTGTTCTGTCTGTAAGAGTGGCATTTTCTCCTGTTGTTTACAATAAGAATGTTCTAGATGAGAAGGTCACCCTCTACTTAGAGAATAGACTGAGATAAATGCACCATGATATTATCTGTAGAAGCCATCCATAAACCTTTATATGGAATAACTAATGGAAATTACACTTACCCTTTATATGTAAGTAAAATGAGCATAATAAATTCTCAATGAATGCTTGTATTATTATTATTATTACTAATACTATTTTGCAGTACTTTGTGCTAACAAAATGTTGGGTGATGTGTTCTATTTAGGGAATAAATTCTTCCTCAGCAGCTTATGTACATTTCTGCTTTAAAAAACAACAAAGATGTAGATAGTTTAGGAACCATACTCTTCTATCTTACTTGTTATTATGGTAGGTGTAAATCCCTTCTCTAGTTCACTTTCCTACTTCTACCATCACCCCACAAGTGCAGGTACTCTAGCATAGTTATTACATGTTCTTAAATCATGTGTATCTTCGCAAAGATAACCAGTGCCAATCTGCATGTTTGTACGTATCCCAATAATACCAAGGGTTTGCATTGTTTTTTCTATTTTTCTCATTCAACAGCTTGAGCTCTTTGTTGTATATCTGTTTCGGATGATTGTTGCATTGTCTCCATTGCATGAATTCAGCACATTTCACCTAACCATTCCCTTGCTAATGGATACCCAGTAGTCCCCAGAAACATTGAAAGTATTTGTTTGATTGGTAATGCCCTTCTTTTATCAGAAATTTTTATTCGGATGAAATTTAGTTTATCAGTTTTCATCTTATAAGGTCTGTGCTGTTGGTGATATGTTTTCCATTCCTCTCAAATACAAATATTTTTCTACTGCTTTATTTCTATTCATTTTTTCTGAATCCCCCTTTATATACGGTGCAAAATCAAGGCCCAGGCTTATTGTTTTTCTCTATAGAAATGTATTTCTCCCAGCTCCATCTGCTAAACAATCTGGCATTCCTCCCTATGCAGCACCATTATCATATATCAAGTGCTCATCTATACATGGGATTGCTTCTCAACATTTTATTTTTTGCATTGATCTGAGGTCTGTCCTTTCAAGAAACAGACTTGCTTTATTTCTATAATGTTTTAACTTGACATTTTGTATTAAGGCAATCCTTTTCCTATGAATCTTTTTACCAAAGTTGAATAGCTATTTCTTAATTTTTATTATCCTATATAAATATTAGAATGGGTATAGAATTCTTAAAAAATAAACAACAAACAAACAAATAAACAAAAGGCTGATTTTTTTACAGAGAGGAAGGGAGAGAGATAGAGAGTCAGAAACATCGATGAGAGAGAAACATCGATCAGCTGCCTCCTGCACATCTCCCACTGGGGATGTGCCCGCAACCCAGGTACATGCCCCTGACCGGATCGAACCCGGGACCCTTCAGTCTGCAGGCCGACGCTCTATCCACTGAGCCAAACCGGTTTCGGCAAGGCTGATATTTTTTAATTGGAGTTTTTAATTATGGAGGTATAGTTGTGAAAATAATTACCATTACAGAGATATATTCCAGGAAGAAACATTGTATAATGATCGAGTTAATACAAATGTTTTATATACTTTAATATGATTTAAATTTTTTTATCCATTGAGATATACCCCATGCTTTTTAAGTGATCATTATATACTTGTAATTTACCTAATAGTTAAAAAAAACAATTATTTCCTTTTTTCAGAACTGTTGAAATAAGGGAACAATTACTCCGTAAGTTTAAGTTTAAATGTTACATGTGTAAGAATTTAGTCAGACTTTCTGATCTTGGTTACAAGATTTTTGTTCCCCTGGGGGCATACTGGAAGCAATAGGTAGGTGTTTCTCTCTCACATCAATGTTTTTCTCTCTTTCCCTCTCTCCATCTCTCCCTCTTTCTCTCTCCCATTCTCTCTCTAAGATCAATAAACATATCTTCGGGTGAGGATTAAAATTTGTTTTAATATTTTTGTTCTCTCATTTTATTGTATTTCATTAAAGGAACAATTGCATAATCCATATATAATGACATTTTTTTCTTTCCTATATTTACATACATATGCTTTTTTTTTTTATATATGGCTATGATCCCAGCTTCCAATACTGAACTAAAATGCAGACACAATGGTGGGCATTATTATGATGTATTTGTTCTGAAAGATAATACTCTTAAAAATTCTCCATCAGGTATGAAAGCATGTCTATTCTATTTATTTTCATTGGAGAGTTCTTTTTTAAAGCCATTAACTGGGTTAAATCATGTAATTTTAAAAAAATCTCTTGACAATTGTAAGACTATTTTGTTTTATTAATATGATGGAATGCATTGCTAGATATTCTAAATTGTAACTTGTCTAACCTTTATGGGCTAGGCAACACTTGCTTGGTATTTATTTTTAATAAAATCTTAGATTCAATTAATTAATATTTTCTTCAGACATTTAAAATGTATATTAATACATAAATGGTAATCTATAATATTTTTATGATGGCATTATTTATATCAAGGATATATTATTCTCATAAGAAAATTAAGCATTTTTCTCTTTTTATCTAATTCCCAGTGCAACTTGTATAAAATAGGAATTATCAATTCTTTTTTAAATAATTGGTAAAAATAATCTGTAAACTATTTGAGATGTAGGAATTTTAGGGTACTTTCTTCTCAGAGTAGCCATGTTAAAATACATTGGTCCGTTCAACATTTTCATATTTGTCTTCATACTCAGAATAATTTATTATTATTTTACTAGTACCAGGAAATGCTTTATTCGTATTACAAACATTAAGTTATTTAATTCTCACGATAGTAAGTACTTTTATTGTCAGAGTGGTTAATCAACTTGCCCAGGCCACATATCTAATAAGAGGGCCACATAGCTAATCAGCATTTGAATTCAAAAGTCCATGGTCTTTGACTATAGCCATGAATCTAAAAGCCACCTTCTTAAAAGTAGATTTCAAAAGCTTACAAAACTTTTATTCATTCACATTCTTGGCCTCAATATCTAATTTTATTTTTATTTATAGATTGCCTCTCAATCATCTTCTACAACCACTCATTTCCTCCACCTCAACCACATCTCTTTTCTTATAACCTGCATATGGATATAGGAGAACTACCTCTGCAGATGAGGAAATAGTTCTACACAAGCAGGGTCTGTAACATGCTGAGTACCAATGTAAAGAACTTGATTTTTTTTTTATAGAAGAAAATTCCTGAAAGGGTGGGATGAGAGGCTTACATTACCATTTGATTGTCCTTAGGCTTTTGCCTCATGCTAGAGCTTCCTGAGAGACATGAACTTTATAACAATACTGACATGGAGAAACTGAGATCAAACCCTATAAAGCTGATCTTCCACTACTAGTGCATTCTTGCAAAGAATCATCCAAGGTTCTAGCTTACCATTTTTTAAAATATATTTTTATTTTATAAAGGATGGGAGAGGAAGAGATATAAACATCATTGATGAGAGAGAATCATTGATCAGCTGCCTCCTGTATGTCCCTTACTTGGGATAGAGCCTGCCACCAGGAATCGAACCCTAACCTCCTGATTCATAGGTCGATGCTCAGCCACTGAGCCACACCAGCCAGACAATTTTTAATACTGTATTAGGAGCGTTCATTTTTATAACAAATCAAACCAATGGTTCTTTTAAGTTTAGCTGACCTCCTGTTGCCTAGCCCATAAAGTTTATCTCCAAATAATAAGAAACCTATACCTATAATATACTTAAGGAAGTTAAATAATAAATGGCAGAGTTGTTCTATTTCTACTGTCTCGTAAAAACACTGTTCTAGTATTCTTCTGTCCTAAAACATGAAATAAAGTCAGCTGAATTCCTCAAGTCATAATGTCATATATTATTTTAGTCAGTGACAGAACTTCTCTCTTCTGTTCCCTTAAGTTTTCAAGGAAGCAAAAACAGAACAATACATATTTGAGAGTGAAGTAAATAATAAGTGCACAAGCAAAATCATAAACATGTCTTTCTTCATTCACGCATGCACAGTTATTTATTGAGTTTTTGGGTGCTGGAGCTGGTGGTGGTGCTGGATATGTGGCAGGGAGTTGCAAATAATAAACACGTTATATCCTTACAAAACACTGACACTCAATTAGGTGAAAAAGCTATTTACTTAAATATCTATTACAGCATTGCCCAAATAATATATGTCTTCAGGGGAATAAGCATTACATATTAACAGTTAGATAGTGTTCTAAGTTCTTTGTATGCGGTGGTTTGTTAACCCTAATATAAGCTCTATGGATTATGTGATATTTATGTTCCTACTTTGCAGATGAAAAAACTGAAGTTTATGGAATATAAACATATTTCAAGGCCATACCACCAGGATTGGACCAAACAGATGGACTCTACCATTTGTATACTAATGACATTTTTAATTTTTTTTCTTAAATGAGTTTTTATTGATTTCAGAGAGAGTGGAAGAGAGAGGCAGAGAGAGAGAGAGGAAGAGAGGAAGAGTGAAACATTGATCCATTGCTTCCTGCACTCACCGCAACCTGGGCATGTGCCCGTACCAGGAATCAAAACAGCAGCTTTTCAGTGCACAGCTACACTCAACCCACTGAGCTGCCCTGGCTGGTCAGGGCTATTTAGTCACATTTATTTTGCTTTAAACATTCTGATGGAATATGATAAGCATTTGACATAATAATCTTTCAGAAAAATATTTAATTCCAAAATTATGAGTGATATTCTTAAGGAAAACAGAAGCAATTTCAGTGGTTATTTGCATGACATTCCTCCAGTTTTGGTTACAAATTATTTTTAATAAAATGTCTATTATATGTGCCTATCAGTTTAAATGGTGATAGGCTCGAGTTTCATCCATACGAAATCTCACAACCTAATATTTTATTTCAATTTTTGAGCAGCTAATATGTGCCAAATAGGTGCTGTCTTCTGGGACTCCATGTGGATCAGAGACAGACGTATGTTCTGCCCCATCAGAACTAGAGGGAGGGGTAAATATAATCAATATTATCCCAGGAGAAAGAAATAAGTTTGCAACTGAAATTTTATAAAGAAAGAAAATGAGTTTGAGAGCATAAAATAGATATTTCTCCTAAGAAGTCAAGTAAGACTTTCTAAGAGATTAGAAAAATTCCTAAATTAATAGTAAAAAGGAAAACATCTGTTCATATTAATTAATCACTCTAATGTAATGTTGATTAAGTGTGATCTATGATAAATTTATGAGAAGTTATAATTATATAAACACTTACCATTTTTTATTATTTAAGTCTGCATTTATTCATCTAAAATATAGTGAATCTCTTTATATTTACACACATATATATAGTATATAGCTATGTATATCTATGTATATGTAAAATTAATGTTATAAAACTAATATGACCCCTGCTGGTTTGGCTCAGTGGATAGAGGGTCAGCCCAAGGACTGAAGGATCCCAGGCTCAATTCCGGTCAAGGGCACATACCTAAATTGCAGGCTAAATCCCCATTTGGGGCACATGAGGGAGGCAACTAATCAATGTGTCTTTCTCACATGGAAGTTTCTCTTTCTGTGCTCTCCCCCTCTCTTCCACTCTCTCCAAAAATCAATAAAAAATATACTCAGGTGAGGATTAATAACAAAAAATTAAAAACAAATATGAATCTTACTCTTGCTGTGACTAGATTTAGCCATCTGCATAAAGTAAAAATCAAGATTAGAGACTTAAGTATGTTCAAAAATACTAACGGCCAACTGTGTTTTATAAATTACTTTGGTAGATTAAAAGATTTCATAGAAATTTGCAAGGTTTCTTTTCTAATCAATGTTAACAGAAAGTGCAAAATCAATTTTGACTGTTCCTGTTGTGGCAACATAGAAGCAAGTTGGCTCTAGAAAGACAACTTCATGCTAAAAAAAATAAATTAATAAATAAATAAGAAGACAAGCATGTCCAAGATATTTAACTTGATTTTTAAAGTAGACATAAACTTATGAACTATATATTTTTTTCATAAAATTAATAAACTATGTTCAAAACAAACATTTAGGACAAGTTTTCATATTTTTTTAAAGTGGAAGGCTTTTTACAAATACTATGACTTTTACAAAGTAAAATTCTAGAAAATATAATATCTTAATGATAGAAATATTTATTTTGGTTATCTGTGAAGCTTTTAGAATCATCTCTCAAAAATATGTTGAAAGATGAGATCATAAAACATAATTGTTATTGAAATGACAGATTACTAAATCCAAAAATATCTTACAGATAAGTATATTGTTTCTTAATGTTTTTTAGACCCCATTCATAGCAGTATGCCCCTAATTTGCCTCTAATTTACTTTAGGCATATTTCAGCAGTGTTAAAATTAGAAATAAACTACATTTCTAGAATTAAAAAGATATTGGCTTTCTGATGCTCAAAATTCAAAAAAAATAATACTACTACATTTATTGTACACTCATGAAGCTTTTAAGTATGCACATGTTTAAACCTTTTATGTGTAGTAACTGATTTAAAACTCAAAATAACCACATGAGATAGATATTATTCTTATCCTAAATTTACAATGAACAAATTGAAGAACGGGAGGTTTAATTGGTTTACTTAAGGACACACAACTCATAATGGAGAGAGTGTTTCTATGCAAGGGCCTGGACCCAGAACTTGCACTTTTACCTACTGAAAGATTGAGTTTCTAATTTCACCTAATTAAATTACAAAAGATAAGTAGCAAGCATGCAGAACTGTTTATTCACAAACTCTGTGTCATTAAGAAAAAATATAATAATAATAAAGTTTATATTAGACACAATTGGTAACTTCTTAGCAATCAAAATTGTATTATTACTAGAAGCCCGGTGCACAAAATTTGTGTATGGGCGTGGGGGTCCCTCAGCCTGGCCTGCACCCTCAGGACCCCTTGGGGATGTCCAACGGCTGGTTTAGGCTTGTGAGATTGGGCCTAAACCAGCAGTCGGTCATCCCTCTCGCAATCTGGGACTCCTGGCTCCTAACTGCTCACCTGTCTGCCTGCTTGATCTTCCCTAACCACTCTGCCTGCCAGCCTGATTGCCCCCAACTGCCCACCCCTGCCAGCCTCCCCTGCTGGCCTGATTGCCCGCAACTGCCCCCCGCCCCTTGCCATGTCCCAGGCCAGGGACGCATGCAGGCAGCGTTATGTCCCAGGCCAGGGATGCACACAGGCAGTATCACGTCAGCACTGGGCAGGCCTTCATGCGCCTCCGCCGGTGGCCGCTCCTGGGACAGGCCACATGGAGGCCTCCCTGGTGATGGATTGTGACAGCGTGAGGCAAGTCCCTGATGCTGCAAGTCCCCACCCACCCGCACCTACTGTGCATGAAGCCTGCTGATCGGTTGTTACACATGAGGGTGTCCTGACCAATTTGCATATTACCCTATTATTAGTATAGATAAAAGATGTAGGTTTACAATGTTTCTTCAAACATGTACCATATTATTGTGACCATCTAATTGATTAAAAATGTTTTAATAGCTCAAATTATCATTTCTATTTTATGCTATAATTTTAAATGTATATCCAAATAAATTGATTTGACTTTTAAATGAAGTAAGTGCAAATCCATCTGTTAAAAACCAGAAAAGTCCAAAACGTCTGTTTCTGTGACATGGCTGCAGTGATTTAGTGACTGGCAAACACAGTATCCTATATATAAACTGAAGTGTTGCTTGTCACTTCATTTAGTTGATTCAATAAGAACAGTATTAATTAGAAATATATTTTCCAAGCAAAGCTTTTGAGTTAAACAGTTGAAAAAGATACTCATGATTCAACATAGCTGCTACACAAAGAGTTTTAAAAATTGAGTAGGACACATGAAATATTAATACCACATAATACAAGTTAAAAAGCAAAAGTGAAGTAAAAATATAAATAACAGTGATATATATCAATTCATTGTTAAATTTTAGAAGTTTCTTTAAAACCAAGATATTAGTGAACTAGTTGTAGTTTTTAAATTTATAGCTGTGATTAATTGTAAATTTTACTTTATGACAAATGTCAATTAAGAGATAATGTATATATAAAGGAAATCAATAGATTAAAATATTTCAATAAAACACCAAATGTTTATTGATCATTATGCAACAGAGCGCAATTAAAGGATATATGAGGGATAATAAACTCATTATCTCTACTCTCAATAAATTTTCATAAGACTTATCTGGAATATCTTCTCCTCCCTTTTCCGTCATTCTACTTTATAGGGTGAAATTTCATAAATATTTTAAAGCCTGAAATGTCATATTGTCATTTTAGTTATAAGCCTTCCTCTGACACACTTTGGAATCAAATTTCCTATTCTCTTCTGTGTGCACTTGTGAGAAACAGACCCTGTCAGTGCTCCCCACTCCCTGGCGTTTATGCCTTTGAGTAAGCACCTTCTCCTGAGTCTTACTTCTGACCAATTGAATTTATCAAAGATGATGTGGTGAAACTCATGTGATTGCATTATGTCATATAAGACAAACGTCTTAGCAGACTAGAGCTAGAGCCTTTCCTTGTGGGTGTGATCAAGTGGACAGCCAGGTCGAAGAAAAACACCTGGCAAGAAACAGCAAAAAAGCATGGTCCTCAGTTATACAGCAACAAGGAAATGAATTCTGTTAACAACCTAAATAAACTTAAAGTGAATTCTTTTCCAGTGGAGCCTTAAGATGAGAAAGCAGCTGGCTCTACACCTCGATTGCAGCCTTATGAGGCCCAGAGCAAAGGACCCACCTAAGCCATGCCTAGAGTCCTGACCCACTGAACTGCAAGTCAGTAGCTGTGCAGTGATTAAGACACTACATAGTGGTTTGTTACACAGCAATGTTAAACTAATACAATATCCATAACACTTCCGTTTGCTTCTTAATGATTTGTATAACTACCTATTTTTGAGATTAGGCTGTGAGCTACCTATAAGTTTTTTTATTATTCACCTCTTTACTTAGAAGATGAGTACAAAATATCAGGCACATTTATTTATTTTGAATCTGCCTTCTCTCTCTCTTCACACACACATACACACACACGAGCTATCTACACTAATAAAAGAGAAACATGGTAATTGGCGTACGACCGCTACCCTTTTCATTGGCTAATCAGTGAGTATATGCAAATTAACTGTCAGCCAAGATGGCGGCAGGCAGCCAGGCAGCTGAGAACAGGATGCTTGATTGCCCCAGCGAAAGAGGAAACCAAGGTTCCCGCATGCAGCTGCGGGGCTCTGAGCTCCTGAAGCAACAGCTCCAAAAGATACAATGTTTTAATTATAGAAGCTAAAAGATGGCGGTTAATCTGCATACTCAGGCTCCAAGCAGTAGAGCGAAGCCAAACAGCCCTGAAGCCGCAGAGCAGAGAGGCCTCACTGCCCGGG
>NW_005355160.1:69536-74199 GCF_000412655.1 Myotis brandtii
AGGGAGGGGTCCCGGACTGCAAGAGGGCACATGCTGGGCTAAGGGACCCCCCACCCATCCCCAGTGCATGAATTTCATGCACCGGGCCTCTAGTTTCTTATAATAAAATAATATCCTATATGTTAATTTTATGAATGAATAAGTAAATTAGCAAATGATTTATTTATTATTCCCATTTTAATGATTAGAAAATTGAAGCCTGAGAATGTTATGTGGCTTGTAAATGGCAAAACCAGGATATGAACTAGAGCATCTGGCTATTCTGTATTTACTCTGCTGCTAAATAGGATTATTGTGCTGTAGATTAAGTGAAATAAAACAGATAATGTGCTTAAAGGAGTGCCTAATATATATAAAAGGATCATAAGAATCCCCTCTAAACTCGCATTAAGTCTAAGCTCCCAGAAAGCTGAAAACTCAAATTTGCACTCAGTAATAATAATCATGCCATCCTAGATATAGTGTAATTTTATTTTTTCCTCCATTTAAGTGGTGTTTGTGTCACTCTCAGATGCATATTTCCATTATCTTGTTTTATAAGTGTGTGTTTTTAATAAACCAAAATGTCATTAAAATTGTTGGGGGAGATATGCAGGGTTCAAAAATATATAAGTAAATATGAAACTTTACTTAATAGTGTGCATTTTGCAGAATATTTTACATACAAGACATTTATAAAATCAAAATATTTTTAAATGATGCAAGTCCATCTAACAGTTCATTAAATTCTAATGACTACATGACAAACAATAGAACACTGGCTTCCTACTCTCTCAAACGTCTCCATGCAGCAGAAATTGAATCTATTTTCTCCTGCCCGACCTTTCATTTCAAAATTCCTAACACTTCTGACAGGTTCACCCCATTCATATCTATAAAGGTAGGACACAAATAGAAGGCTGAGAATGTGCTTCTTCATAAGTTGTTAAAACCACAGAACACCTAGGATTTAATCATTTTATATCGTGTGAGATAAATCTCATTGAATTTCTTGAGTTATACAGTGAAATTGTAAAATTCACATACAATCTTCATATTGTGCGTAAATCCTCCTAGATATTAGTTTCTATGTAATATTCCCAGGTAGAATAACCATGTAACTCCACTCCCTTCTCCAAATCTTTGCTTCTGAGAAAGACTTAAATGCCAGGCAATTATTATTTCTGAGCCATGTTAGAAATGTTAGTAATTAGAAAATACCTCAAGTGCATATGTCAAACATTATGTATTCTTCACAGGGGAAGAGAGAATTCCTGGGCATCTTGGCTTCTACCAATAATCACTGACATTCATTTATTTCCCTGAACTAAAATATATGAGTATACATTCCTTCAAGCCACCTGCTTCACCAGCTATGTTAGTTACTACTGCTTAACAAACCACCCCCAAACTAAAAACAAAAAAGCATATATATTGTCATGTATGAGTTGGGTACATCTGATGACAGAGTTCAGGTTTGGCTGTTTTCAGCTGGGCTTACTATTGCATCTGCTATCAGCTGGAGGTTTGATAGGAGGCAGGCTAGTCTAGGGTAGTCACATTCAAGTGGTTATTTGTTATTTGGCAGTCAGATGGAGCAAGCTAGCCTGGGCTCATTCACATAGCAATGATGGGATCCAAGAGAAGCAGTAAAACAGCACAAACTTTTTGAGGCCAAGTCTTAAAACTGTTACACCATTTCTCTTTCTATATGTTATTGAACAAAGCATTGTATAAGGTCAGCCCATACTGATGAGGGAAGTAAACAGACTCTAGTTTCTAATAGAAGCACTCACTTTTTTGAAGGGTAGCTTTGCAAAGGATGTGGATAAAGCAGTGGGTGAACATTTGTGTTTATTTTTGCAAAAAGTACACCACAGTGGCTTTCCAAGAAATTCACTGAATGTGCTAGCTTTAGTTTATTAAATTCTTAGACTAACTGAAGCCTGTGCCAAAAGATACTCAACATCTTTTCCCTATATACAGACTAAATATTGGAGGACAAAAAACAATATTATACAATCTATTCCAGATGACCGCTATTCCTCTCCTGCTGCCAGCACCACTGCTCAAGTGTTCCTATTTGATCTGCTCCATTTCCCACTTCCTTGCGAATCCAGAGGTCACGGAGTCATTGCTGGCTACACAGGCTGTGAGAGCATGAACTTTGTATTTAGAGAGACTTGAACGTGAAACCCAGCCACTGTCCAACTGAGTGACCCTAGACAGACAATTTAACCTCACATTGTCTGCTTCCTTATCCTGAAAAATGTGTTTAATGGACCATATCTGGTAGGTCTGTTGTGAGGATTTAGTGATTGTAAATAGTCCAAGAGAGTACTATTATACAGTAGCTGCTTAATACTTACTAATTTCCTCTACTTCCACGGCTTTCTTAAAATGCATTCTTTTTCATTAATGGATATCTTGTCTCATAAGTAAAACAATGCCCAGAGCTATCGCAAAGAAATAAGCTTACAGTTTTTAAGTCTTGAAATATTTAGGCTGCAGAGTAAAATAAAAGAGTAAACAAGTTATCTTAAGTTTATTATTTTCTTTAGGATATTTTTATAGCATATATATGTATATATAAACTGTATATTACAAAGATGAATAATCAGAATAAAGAGGAAAGTGTTGCCTTTTGTAGTGTGCATTCTTTGAGGATATAAAGAATATTAATAACTCAATCAAATCAATGTATACTGGAATGACATTATTAATCTTTGATATTTTGGGGGTCACCTTTAATAAAGGCATATTGAAGTTATTAATACAAATGAAAATTAGAGACATAAAAAAGTGGCATTGATTCATAGGACACCAGAATATATTACTTGGTGCCACATAATTATTTAAATGGTCTTCACTTAAACTGATGAGGTTAGAACCTCATCATTTCCACAAGTATGTCTCCTTAGCCAGGCTTTCTAAAACCCAGTAAGGGAGTGAAGAGTTTATATTATCTTCAACACAAATAATCCAGGTAAAGCTGTTCAATCTCAGTAATGAGATTTAAAATCTAATTTCATTCTGTGTGGAGTAACAAGCAGAGTGTATTAAAGTCACAGGAAAATGCTCACAAAATTCTTTTCATATACATATATATTTTTTTCATTTAAATACACAGCCCCGCATCCTAACTCCTCTAAAGAGACCCCAAAGGGAATGGGACTGGTAAACATCAGAATCAGACACATTGTATGGCCAGATATACATTAGGGCTGCAACTCAACTCCCTGTAGCCTCAGGAAAAGGTCCATAAATCCGTGCTTGTTCACCCCCTGTCAGAAACAACTCCTCACAACACATGTCCCAATCCAACCGGCTGCTATAGTCCTACAGCAGTAACTTACTGACTCCTATGTTCAGACCATAATTAGACAATTTTGGGAGACTCGCTTTTGTTATCACAGGAATTCTTTGCAAGTTTTCCCTCTGAGGTAAGCATCACTGCTCTTTCAACTTCTCGTTGTCATTGCTGACTCCCTGCTTCTTTCCTAGCTGCTTGGCTCATTTCTGAACGCATCTTGCCTGTATTTCTAGTATCTTGTATGGCCTGGTTCCGTAGATGTGGTAAAACTTGTTCCCTGTGGCTTTGTCGTTTATACGAGCACTGCATCTTGACTTCTCATCTAACTCTGCCTTGACCACTAGCTTCTGGGATAAAGGCCTGGGGGTCAAGGCTGCTCCTGATCTTTTACTGACCTGGACTCTTCCTATCTCTCCAGCTGCTCTCACCCTGTAAACAACATTCTCTCCTAAGCCTGTCCTGACAAATAAACAAATGACATGCAATCCCTTGTAGATCCAAAGGGAGTTTGCTTAATTACATAGTGTTGTTTGGAGGGTTCTCAAACGTGGTAGTCTGGATTGTATATCCAAAAGTGGAATAAGCATTTTTGTATAAAAATAAACAAAAGTCATTTTAATTTCAGCACTTCATGTACATAATGGGGCCCAAAATTGTGTTGTCAATGGGGAAGTAATTTCTCCTTACAAGGTCTTTAAGGATCACTCCAGCATGGCCTTGGTCATTATACTATGAGAGGCACATGAAATTAAATGATTTATTATATTCACAGGTCCAATAGGGAAGAATGGCATGCCAAGAGGAACACACAAAGTCACCCAAAGCTTGAAGTTTTGGCAGTCAGGGAAGGGGGAGAGCAAGGACCCATGGTCAAGTGCCTTTAGTGGCAGGCTTGTCACTCAAGCACACATGTTAAAAATGGATACCCAAAAATAGACAATAACCAAGTAAAAGCTCAAAACAAGTAGGGTGGATGCCAGCATTCAAGGATCCATTGAAGCAATAAATAATAACTTTATATTACAAATATATAACCAAGTCACTTTCTCTTTCTCCTTTATACTGATTATTGTCATAACTGTATTTTTAAAAAGTAATTCATTATTTTACTTTGTTATGATAAACACTATAGAAACAAATGTAAAGATATATATTAAAGGCAGGAAATATTATGAGCAAAAATCATATTTTGTATATTGAAAATAGCATCAACATTTTGCTATTTGCAAATCCTATATAATAAATAGGCAATATGCAAATTGACTGTCACTCCAACACACAAGATGGCCGCCCCCATCAGGTCAAAGATGCCACCCCCATGTGGCCACAAGATAGCCTGCAGGAGAGGACAGTTGTGGGTGATCAGACCAG
>NW_005355160.1:74607-101387 GCF_000412655.1 Myotis brandtii
AGAAGTGGTTAGGGACAATCAGGCAGGCAGGCAGGCGAGTGGTTGGGAGCCAGCAGTCCCGGATTGTGAGAGGGATGTCTGACTGCCCCTTTAGGCCCGATCCCACAGGTATTGGGCCTAAACGGACAGTCGGACATCCCTCAAGGGGTCCCAGAGAGGGTGCAGGCTGGGCTGAGGGATACCCCCCCAGTGCACGAATTTCATGCACCAGGCCTCTAGTGTCTCAATAAAATAATGAAGTTACTATTTCTTAGGCTTGCATTAAATCAGTAAATTTAAAATGAAAAATAATTCAGAACCATAAAAAGAGACTTTCAGGACTGTTGTCACTAATATGAAAGCAAAGAATGTTGCCTTTTAGACCAAAACACTTTTTGGAGATTAAACAATGTTATAATATCTAAGGAGACTGGCAGAGACCATTTCATTTCTCTAAGGAAATCAAAATGCCATGTGGGTCACTGGCTGTTCCTCACATCTGCTTCCTTGTCAATGTTTTTTTGTTTGTTTTTTTTATTTGTTTTTTGGTGTGTGTGTGTGTGTGTGTGTGTGTGTGTGTGTGTGATTTTCTACATATGAGCACCTATCACATAGTTTGCTCCTTCACTTCATTTATTGACATTTTAATTTTTTTAAAATTCATTTCAGAGAAATATCTGCTTCCTTGTCAATGTTTCTTTTGTTTGTTTTTTTGTTTGTTTTTTGGTGTGTGTTTGTGTGTGTGTGTGTGTGTGTGTGTGTGTGTGTGTGTGTGATTTTCTACATATGAGCACCTATCACATAGTTTGCTCCTTCACTTCATTTATTGACGTTTTAATTTTTTTTAATTCATTTCAGAGAAACCTCCATTGATTAACTTATTCATGGTAGTAGTCCCATTCACTCTCCTCAATCCAGTTAAATTTTCAGGGACTTGCCATTTCTACACACTCCTATACTCACACACAGTCATACATGCATACATATCTGTCTATGGTGTTATTGCCTGTACCCCACATTAGAATTTAAGCTCCAGTGGGGCAGGAAGGTTTACGGGAAGAGAAGATATAAAACAGGTTTATTAGTAAATAACACACACATGCACAGACACACACACACCAATGACCATAAAATCATTTTGAGGGTTGAGTCCTTGATACTGTAGCATCAGCCATGCTAGTGGCCAGCATCCTGAATAGGTAATTAGGTTTTTAGCCAAAACCTTGCTGCATGGGCAGTTAGGCAAAGATGTGGGTTATGCCATAAATCAGGGCTATGTTGAGTCCCTAAATGACCTCGCTGGCCAATCACAATGGCTTCCCACTAAAAAGAGATTTCAACGAGCAGAAAGTAATTACTATTTTGTAGTTATAAAAATTAACAAAATTAGATGGATTTTTTATGGATTTTTAAAGTAATAATGGGACAAAGTCACAAAGACATGGTCAAATATTAAAGAAGGTAACTAATTTTAATGGAGTAGTTACTACAGCAAATTGTAGATCCACAATTATATCTATACTTTATGACACTATAGTTATATTTCCTTTTCTTCCCTAGGGCAGTTACAATAGCAAATATTTGTTTTCTTATTTTTGAAGGTACACTTGTCTTCTTGAAAGTGTCCCAAGTTCTAATTTCAAAAGTGATTGAAGTTAATATAAGAAAAGCTAACAATGAGGCATGCTTTAATAGAAGGAATACTTGGCCCTAGCTGGTTTGGCTCAGTGGATAGAGAGTTGACCTGCAGACAAAAGGGTCCTGGGTTTGATTATGGTCAAGGGCACTATCTTGGTTATAGGCTCCTGCTCTCCCTGGCCCGAGCCCTGGTTGGGATTCGTGAAGGAGGCAACCACTGGATGTGTTTCTCTCACATTGATATTTCTATCTGTCTTTTTCTCTCCCTTCCACGCTCCCTAAAAATCAATTAAAAAAATATCATCAGGCGAGGATTGAAAAAAAGAAGGAATACTTGGAATGTATTTCATATTTCTAATTGATTTCAGTTCATTGGATAAAACAAGAGTAAGAATTCTACCTAAATTATATTTTTAATCTATCTAAACGTTATAGCTCAGCTTATAAAACAAAGTGTATATTAATAAATATTATTTCACTTATATTTGCACAGCATAAATAAGTACAACTATGACTCATTAGAAAACATTTAAATCAGTCCTGTGTTTTAGAATCCACATGTATAAACACCCATGGAATATGGATTTACTGATAAGCCTCTTGTGTTCTTTACAGTGACCCTGAGGTAACTCTACAGTTTCTGTGTAAGAATAAATATATTAAGACATTGTAAGAGAATAGTCCTCATTTTTTCTAGGTGAATTGTGCATGTTATTTTTACTGTAGGTTTAATAGTTTGTTTATTATCGAGATGTAATTATATAAATCTTGAGATCTCTATGTGAGGAGTTGTAGGTGGAGACATCCATGATATTAAGAACCTGTAGAAATAACTATAAATGGTGCAATAATATGTGCTATCAATCATTTTTGGAATCAGAGTATGGCCTTCATCTCTGTTCTACTATGGACTCAGAATCAGAGGTCCTCAAAAACTTGGGGAATGAGATAAAAAATGCAGACAGTTTTGACATAGCTTGTAGGATTTTAATAGACCATCAGTGTATATGCAGTACATGGCTCTTTGTGAAATGATATTGTTCATATTACCTGAGAACAGAATATAACAATGTATATCTTGTAAAATGACATTTTCATGGACTGGAATATTGGGTTTGTGGGGGGAAAAAGTTTTCTGATAAAACAAAGATAGGGAACAAATTTAAACATAGTTAAATGGGCTCTTTCATTACAGGACTTTTCATAATCATAATTATGCTAGTGTTGATCATGACTAGGCCACAAAATCCTATTTTATAAAACATTATGTGTAATGAACATGCTAAAAATACACTTTGCAAAGCCCTTACATGGAACAATAAAAGAAAAACATGCCTTACCTCAAAGAACTTGATTTTAAAATAATGGTCAGTCAAAACTTCTCAGGAAAGTAAAATGGCACAAAGATAAATGGACAAGTGATAAAATTACAGAGATTTACATTCAGCATGGACCTGAAGTAAGTGAATATATATGCTCAGGTATGGTTCGGTATGCTGATTCCCAAAGGAGAACAAATCTAGAAGTGTGGAAAGGAAGGGAAGGCACTGTGTTATGAACAGGTAAGTCATTCATGCAGGTGTTCTTTGAACAAATATTTACTGAGTACCTGATATGTATAAGGTGCTTCTCTAGATACTAGAAATAAAGAGCGAGCATAACAGACAGGGCCTATCCTACCTATACTTTAAATCTAAATAAAAATCAAGAATGACCAACTAGTTATATTTTATGTTTCTGAGACTAAATAATTCTTCGAGTGAATCTTGTCTTAATCACTATTTTTATGCTCTTTTTATTACCAGCATAAAATAAACCCCCTTAAAAATACCAAAGGTTGAGTTTCTGATTTTCAGAGAGAGCATTAAAGGAGAAGTGGTTATCTGGCTTTCCATGCTTCAGCAGCTGGTCAGCCTATAGACAGGGGTCAGACTCAAGTATAAAAGAGAAGAGCGGTAAATGCGAAAGGAAGACAGAGTGAGGAGAGACTCTACCCCCCCCCTTTTTTGTTTGTCTGTTTGTTGTTTTTGTTGTTTTTTTTCTTTTAAAGAAAAAAAAGCTACAAAATGAAATTGACTCGGAACTGGTCCTGAGAGGATAATAGAGAGCAAGAACCTCGCCTTCCTCCATAGCACAGGCTTCATCTGTAGCAATTTCTAGGAAGCAATGACTCAATTACTTTAGTTATCATTTTTCATGGATGCCAAGAAAACCTTCTATTAGTTATGAGATCTACTGTATGGAATAGTGGGAAACTATCTCAAGTGTAAATCTAGAATTTCTGAATCAAAGTGTTGAATATAGCATCACTAACTTTTTGCTGGGTTTTGAACGATTTTCAATCCCTTGTTGGTTTGTAAATTAGACATTACAGTGTCTAGTGCTCCTAATATGACCTGACAGTATAAGAAAAAAAAAACACTTGAGAAATAAATTTCTGTTTAATGTACCAAATGCCACCTGTCAACAAGTCACATGCCTGTAATTGGTTCAATACAAAATTAGTAAAGGTAGTGGGAGGTATGTTAAACTATATAGTGTCTTGCTTTCTCAAAACACAGTTGGAAGGTCTACCTGAATATCTGGAGTCATAAATAAACCCAAACTGCCATTTAAACCTACTCACTCAAAGCACAAATACACTTACTAACAAGACATGGGCAGAAATCAGAAGTTTCGAATTCACTCATCATATTGCAGACAATTTTACTTCATAAATAATCAATCATAGAAAATGTGGCTCTTATGCATAAACTTCCCATGAGCCTATAACACTGCTTAAGGGTGTTCATATGTTTTTTTGCAAATGCTATGGCTTATATAGTGCCAGGAATCCAAAATCTGTGAAGGTTCATGGCCAGGAAATACATAGAACTTAGTATCATGAAGCTCTCTATATAATAATAAAAGTATGCTCTAAATAGGTTTTCTCTTTTTCTGTTATTTAAGTGTAATCATATCCATTTTCCTTAGTTATAAAATGTACATGTAAATACAAATTTAGATATAGACTTCAATAGGCTGAAAATTCAAACCATGCATATACATCATACACAGACAGACACTGACATTTCTCATATCTGCAAGTATTTGCTACTGTTGGTGATGATTAAAAAGTAATAAACAAATCACTATATTTCACAAGTTCTACATATATGTGGTTTTTCAATTGCTGCAATGACTCATCTATCTTAGTTTAGATCAGGGGTGGGCAAACTTTTTGACTTGAGGGCCACAATGGGTTCTTAAACTGGATGGGAGGGCCGGAACAAAAGCATGGATGGAGTGTTTGTGTGAACTAATATAAATTCAAAGTAAACATCATTACATAAAAGGGTACGGTCTTTTTTTTTTTTTTAGTTTTATTCATTTCAAACGGGCCGGATGCGGCCCGCGGGCCATAGTTTGCCCACGGCTGGTTCAGATGATACCAAGGTATAGATGATACTAGGTCACTATAAATTTATTTAAAATAATTATTTTCATTTAGTCTGTTATCCATTTCTCCCTAAAAATTTGCAATAGTAAGAAATATATCTCTATATACAAAAGCCTAAGCGACCATTTCCCTGTTCGACCATTCAACTGGTAGCTATGACATTCACTGACCATCGGGGGCAGATGCTCAATGCACAGGCATGGAAACATGGAACAGACTGATGAGTCTCAGGGGGAGGGGGGGGGGAGGGCGGGAAGAGATTAACCAAAGATCTTATATGCATATTAGAGGCCTGGTGCACAGATTCATGCACCGGTGGGATCCTTTGGCCTGGCCTGCGGGGATCAGGCCAAAACTGACAGTCCAACATCCCTTGAGGGGTCCTGGATTGCTAGAGTCTGTGCACCAGGCCTCTAGTAATAAAATAAAAGAAAGTTATATACAATCATTCTATCTTTTTTGTAGATATATTCTAATTGACTATATCACTGGTTCTGGAAAAAAAATTGTTAGTAGACTAATCCAACCATTATGATTTGTCACATATATGTCCAGTAATTAAAGAACACATAATAAGTGAGGTTCACATGTTAACAGTTCCTCCTATAATCATTTACTTCTGCATGCCCATATGACAGATGAACATAGACTTAGTAGGTATATGTTACAACTATGCAGTTCCCTCCTTAACAGAGTCATTTATCTGAAAATAGCCTATACCACAAAGCAGAAGCTGGCAACATCCATTACCTCATTCATTAATCTCATATTTACTGTAGTCTACTGTGTACCTTAGCACCATGCTAGCCACAGTTTTGAAATATGTGATGTACGTTGAAATTGACTATTAAGATATGCAGTTGTAGGAAATAATGTGAAATGAACATGGGAAAATTCAAACCTCTAATAGAAATGAAATCAGTAAAATTCTGGGATTTTGTGAGTGTAAACAAGCATATGGTCCAGTTCTTTTAAGCTCAGTTTGTTAAAACAGTTTTTATTTGAAAGTAGGCAAAGCAGACATGATGTGATTTCAATATCTGAGTGGTTAATTCTATACTTATTAAATGTTTATACTTTTAAATATTTAACCAAAAGGGTATGTTTCTAATGATCACAGACATCTAAATGTTTTAATGGGATAGAGCCATTACATACTCATTTATTATACTCTGTTATATTAGACATTTAAAAATTATTCCAACTATTTGCCTAGCCACAAATTACCTATCAAATTTAAATTTTTATATTTTTTGTGTTATTCTTAGGTTTGGTTTTGTTTTATTTCAGAGAGGAAGAGAGAGGGAGAGAGAGATAAAAATTTCAATGATGAGAGAGAATCACTGATCAACTGCCTCCTGTAGGCCCCACACTGGGGACCAAGCCTGCAACCTGGGCATGTGTCCTGACCAGAACGTGACCACCTGGTTCATAGGTCAACACTCAACTGTGGATCCATGTTAGCTGGGCCTTAGGTTTGATTTTCAACCACCACTGTTTCTCACTAACCTTAAGTGACCCTTAAAATGACTTTTCTTCCCCCTATTAATATGTTGCTTTTTGGGCTGACAGACCAAATAGTTACACATATTAGGAATACACATTAAATAAAATAGACTTCAAGCAATACCAGAAAGTACCCTGTGAAAGTACCTATGCATTGACTGAGACATTAATTTTTCTTACCTACTTATATTTTCTTCATTAACATGTGCATAACTACATTCATAAGGGAGATTTCCAGATTCATAAATTTCAGAGAGATGAGGTTTTTTGTTAGGTCTTTTACATAAATAAGAAAGGCATGTTTATCCAATATAATAAAACCCTAATATGCAAATAGACTGAACAGAGGAATGACTGGTGGAACGACTGGTCTCTATGATGCACTCTGACCACCGGGGGAAGACGTTCAATGCAGATTAAGAGATGGAAGAGTAATATTCCCCTTAAAGCCTCACTTCTCTCTTTTAATTTTTTTCAGTTTTATTTTGTACACCAGGTTTCAAGTGTACAGCTTAGTGGTTAAACAATTATATACTTCACATAGTGTTTCCCTTGATATTTCCAGCACCCCAACTTACACCATACACACTTATTACAATATTATCCTATACTAGAGGCCCGGTGCATAAAAATTCATGCACTGGAGGGGGCGGTCCAGCCTGCCCCCTCTCACAGTCCGGGAGTCCTCAGGAGCAGGAGGCGACCTGGCCATCAAGGGAAGGCGATGCCCCATCACACCTCTGCTGCTGCCACTGCCGGCGGTGCAAGTCTCGGCTGGCCCTGGTTACCTGAGCCTCGGGCTGGCCCTGGGTGGCTAGGGGGCTGAGGGGACTGGGCACCACCATCTTGTGGCTGTGGGCACTGCCATCTTTGAGGGCATGGCAGTCAATTAGCATATTCCCTCTTTATTAGATAGGGTAATAAAAAGCTAATATCCTAATTAAACCAAACAGCAGAACGACCGTCCGGACAACCTTCTGAATGAAGCTGGGGCTGTGAGGGCCAAGGCAGCCAGGGCTGAGAGGGCCAACCCCCTTGCACGAATATTGTGCATTGGGCCTCTAGTTAGGGAATAAACATGATCATTTCAGAAGTAGCTATAAAGTACTTAAATAATAGAGTGATTTTAACAGTTGTGTGTGTGTGTGTATGTATGTCTGCTATAAATTCATAAATCTGTGAGATTTTAAATGGACCAGGTGTATTGAGTGAGAAATATGATCCACATTATCAACATATGTACTTATAGCTCCTTTAAATAAACTCTATTCCAAGGAAGATTTTAAAAAAATATATACAAGATGGATTCTCCAAAGTTTTTGCATAACCATTTATAGACACCATGATGTGAGGTTAAGCAGATCATTTTCCATGTATATTATCCTAGCATCCCTCCACCAGGCCATGTACCTTACAACAAACTCACACTCTGTCTCCAGTGTTTGTTTCCTTTTATTTGCTGCCATTTTGCCAGTTTTCACATTGTTCTCATTATCAGCAACATTTCTTGCCATTAACAGGTGTCATTTTTATCAGTTTAAACCTTATTTGCCCTTCAGGATATAGCTCCATTGTTAGTTTCCTGATAAATCATTCCAAAAAGCCTTTATTCCGCTTTAATCTCACTCCCTCCTGTGTGAGCATTTTGTTTATATTTAAGTTACCACATGTATCACAATTTGCCTAATATTTGAAATTTATGGCCATGCCTGTTTCACCTGATGGGTAATAAAATTTTTAAGGTCAACAGCTATATCTTGTTTATTTCTAGATATATAATACTGCCAACCCTGGTCCCTTGCCAAATGTAGAGGCCCAATAAATATTTGTGAGATTGCACTGAATTGAGACACTGAATTAGCTCAAGGTTGCTATGCACTGAGTTTCTCTACTGTTCAGAATGCACTGCTCTTGAATTGCAACATTTGTCTCAGTTTTTGCTGTAGTTGAAAGCGGATGTACTCTTCACTTAGCTCCATCTAAGTAAATTGGGGAGTGACATTTATTAATATTTGCATAGCTCAAAGCAGTTCATACTGTGCAAAACACTCTACAAGTTGGAAGTGCTATTTAAAAATGAAAGGATGTATAGTGTAGTAAAGTGCAGCAACTTGGCACAATCAATATATCTCTTGAATGTTCAATGTTAAAATTAAAAGGAAGAAGTACCTGTAATATATCTCCTGAAACAATGGGACACAACTTCATTTGCAAATGGTGACACAGTCTTGTTAAAAGAAAATCTGAGAACAGTTGCTAGGGATATTGTATGCACTTGTGGTGTCTATGGAAACTGGGCCTGCACAGAACATGTAATGAGAAATAAAGAGATACCTGGAAGAGTGCCCAGTGTCAAAAGACAATGAGAATGTAACTTTTCAAAATTTATAAAGAGCATAACTAGAATGTAAAAAAAAACAAAACAAAAAAAACACACACAATTAACTTTTGCCTTTAGCTACCAGTGGATGGTTTTAATTTTGGGGAAAATAATATAAAGAACAGAAAAACAAAAAACATTTTTAAACCTTATTTCAATTTACTAACACATTAGTAAAATTTGAAAACTAATGTGGTCACAACTTCTAATATACTCATAGAATTGCCCCATGCTTGCGTATTTTTTGTAAACCGTACAATAATCTCCTCATTCTCTGAAACTGCATTTATATTTCAAAGTTAAGGGAACCCAATTTATTTTCTTTTTGAAATGTTGAGACCTGCCACATCTAATGGTTTTGAACTTCATTAATTAAAACAAACTGTCATATCCTTGACCAGGCTTCTAATAGCTCGCTTCAGCTGATATAAATGAATCTTTGAAATAAAGGCTATTACTTAGAGAAGAAATAAATGAATGCCTTGTCCGTATTAACTAACAACTTCAGATATAGTGTTTTCCTAGAATTTCACCTGTATTCAAATGATGAAATGAATGCAACGGGACCTTTAAATTAATAGGAAAATATCTACGAGCAATCTGTTTGTGTAAAGATTCTGCAATAATACATTCTTTAATGGTTAATTTTTTTCTTTTCTTTTTCCATAACCATTTATTCCTTTTATACCCTCTTTAATCTCTAGGTGGTTGCTTTTAATTTTAAAATGAGTGCTTCCTACATTTTAGGAAGAGGTACTAGGAATAAATACCAGAAATCCAGAAAGTACCTGAAAAAATTTCCAGATAGCCAGTGGTAAGTATAAATAGATACAATCCTTGCCATCCTTGTACTTAAAAGTTAGTGAGGAAGAGAGATTGTATTCATACTATCAGACATATAAATGTAAAATATGTGTCAAAAATAATTACTTTTAAAATGATAAATCAGTATGTATATTCATTTAAAATAAGGAACTTTGCCAGAACTGGTTTGGCTCAGTGGATAGAGTGTCGGCCTGCGGGCTCAAGGGTCCCGGGTTCGATTCCGGTCAAGGGCATGTACCTTGGTTGCGGGCACATCCCCAATGGGGGGCGTGCAGGAGGCAGCTGATCGATATTTCTCTCTCATCGATGTTTCTGGCTCTCTATCCCTCTCCCTTCCTCTCTGTAAAAAATCAATAAAATATATTTAAAAAAATAAAATAAAATAAGGAACTTTAAAGATTATACTTACAGGAAAGATGTACTTTGTGTTATTATTTTAAAAGTAATAATAATTAATTTTTCATTATAGAACAATTAGTAAACATTTTAAAATGCCATCCATGCTGAGTTTCTTCAGTTTTATCTTGTATTTGAAAAAGGAACAATACTCCTGAGTGATATTTATAACTTTATATTTTGCCTAGCAATACTATTGTTCTCTATTCTTTGGGTATTGTGTACTATTTAGTTTCTGATTTTCTAGGCAAATACTTTAAGTTTGAGAATTATTTAAGAATAGACAGAACTTTTATAAACAGCCACTTGAACAACTCAATTGACCAGAAAATTTAGGGATTGTAAACGGAGAGGACTGCGGAAATGTTGCGCAATGTAGCCACGACTGGAGAAAATAGGAACCCAAATCTCCAGGGGCCAGTTTGGGCCCTGTTGAAGTCCATTAGTTCTGGAAGAACTACTGGAGTTCAAACCCATCAATCATTTCTCACTCAACCTCATGGGATCAAATTCTGCCCTCAATTACACGCACCTAACTTTCATTCAAGTTGCAGGGAGTTATATACACATTCAAGAGGGCAGGCTCTAGCCCTGCGCGATGAGTGGGGTGTAATTGATGACTTTCTCCCTGCTATGTTTGGCAGGCAAGCACAGCTAGAAGCAGAAGCCTCAATTCCTAAGCAGAGCGGGAGGGTGTGATAAAAAATACTCAGCCCTGAGATCTGCACCAGAGTTTCAGCAGCTGTTCTTCATTTCAAGATCTAAGAATGCCCACTTTACTGAGCATTAAGATGTATATATTTTCTCACATAGTCTTCTCTTTAGTTTACTCCATTTTTTTCCATCTCTATTATATATTATTCTCCCCTAATAAAGTGTTTCTTTTCCTTATTTGTTTTATTTTGCCCTATAGTTGGGTTTTTTGGAATTTTAAAAATATTAAGTGAGATAAAGTGCTTAGAACAATCTGGCACATTGTAAGAGTTCAATAATTGCTAGTTTCATAGACAGTTATTATTTTGTATTATCATTGCTATTATTAGTATTATTCTACCTTTTCCTTGATTTAAGGAGAGTTTGGATATGTATGAGAATGGCAAACCTTTCATCTTGAAAATATCTTATTTAGAAAGTTTTATATTTTGTATATTTGTCTAAAATTACTTATTTCATACCAAGCTTATAATCACATAATGAATTTATCTTCAAAGAAAATCTTAGTGATATGCCTTAGGCATTATCATTTCATGAAAAAAAGTGCTAAAAATAATTTAGCAACAATGAAAATATTCCCCAAAATGTCACTGGTAGAGGCATGATACTTGACTTGATAAAACTACTTTAGCTTCCTGGAGTGAAGAAACATGGAGTTGGTTTACTTTAAATAGTTTTAAAATAACATTATTTTAATAACTATACTCTTTCATTATAAGACTTGTTAGCAAGGACCTACAGCTAAGATTGTTTTAACAGTAAAGCTATCATTTAGAATTGAAGATCAGGTAAAGCGCTTCACAGACAAGAAAAAGCTAAAGGTGTTTATCACTATCAAACCAGTATTACATTAAAAGCTGAAGGGTATTCTTTAAGACGAAGAAGAGGAAGAGGAAGAATAAGAAGGTCAAAAATAGAACAATAAAATGGCAATAAATACATATCTATCAACAAATGAATCTAAAAATCAAAATTATAACAAGGAATCTAATGAACGAAATAAACAGATGAATAAAATAGAACCAGAGGCATGGAAACATGGAACAGATCGACAAATCTCAGAGGGAAGGGGGGCGAAGGAGATGAGAAAAGATTGACCAAAGAACTTACATGCATTACCTACAGACACAAACAATAGGGTGGTGAAGGCCTGGGGCGGGGTGGGAACCAGGTGAAGTGGGGCAATGGGAAGGAAAAGGGGGACATCTATAATATTCTCAACAATAAAGATTAAAATAATATTTGTTTAGAACATAATACATGTTGTTTTGGATGGTATAAACCTTGAAGCTATACAGCAAAAACTAGCTTTAAACAATATATACTATTTATTTTACTATACCAGCACACCCAGGAATAAAAAATTATAATATATTAATTTGACAATAAAATACATTAACAAAACACAATATATTTAAAATATTAAAATTATGACTATGCATTTTTTAAATGTATTTTATTGATTTTTTTACAGAGAGGAAGGGAGAGGGACAGGGAGCCAGAAACATCGATGAGGGAGAAACATCGCCCAGCTGCCCCCTGCACACCTCCCACTGGGGATGTGCCCGCAACCAAGGTACATGCCCTTGACTGGAACCGAACCTGGGACCCTTCAGTCCCTAGGCCGACGCCCTATCCACTGAGCCAAACTGGTTTGGCATGACTATGCATCTTTTTAAAATATATTTTATTGATTTTTTACAGAGAGCAAGGGAAAGGGATAGAGAATCAGAAACATCGATGAAAGAGAAACATCGATCAGCCGCCCCCTGCACACCCCCCACTGGGGATGTGCCCGCAACCAAGGCACACGCCCCTGACTGGAATTAAACCTGGGACCCTTCAGTCCGCAGGCCGACGCTCTATCCACTGAGCCAAACCGGTTAGGGCGACTATGCATTTTAAAGAGGCTAATGAATTCCTAGGTACCTCCATTCCTCAAAAGACCATTCATTCTACATAGTTTCCTCTTCAGATTTCATGTGGAAAAGCTCTGGTACATGTTGCTCTGTCCGGTTAATCCAACTTCTCTTATGTCACTTTCCACAATGCTAAGAAATGGGTAATGTTTGCTCTAAAATTCTTATTGATTAGTGTTATTAATAAAGCACCTATTGTCAAAGACTACTTGAGAAATAGTATAATTAGTGATTAAAGGAGTGGGTACTGGAGACAGATTGCCTTGAATTTTGGGTCTGCAATTTTCTAGTGAATACTTAACCTCTCTTTTTAAAGTTTCTTATCTGATAGTAGAGATAATAATAACTTCCTTATAGGGTTAGGAACAATATGCTAATAGCTTTAATGTGCTAGTAATATCAATACATCTAAAGACAGAACAATACCCAAAGTTAGATTTCTATAAAAGTAACTATAAATAGGGGTATCTGTGTTTTATTAAAAACGTATTTGTAAAAATTAAAGTAATATAGCAAATAGAAATACATATCCAATCAATATAGAATGGCCTTTTCTAAACATTGTGGGCTATGTAAAAAACACTAATTTTTCAGGATGTAACTAACATGTTAGGGGTGGGAGGGAAGTGTTTTATCACCAGATAAATGAAAAAACCCAAGTTTTAAAAAGATAAAAAATGTAATGCAGACTTTCCAGACCTTTGTGATGATTCTCCTAAAGAGATATAACTTAAGTAATATTTCTGAAACAAATTTGATTTTGAACCTCCTGTTATTTGTGGAGCATCTCAGAGTCCATTGTTCGAGAAGATGCAATTGTGGGAAGACTTGTTTCTAACAGAGTTAACATTTCAGTTTTATACCTGTGGATTTGTGTCATCAGAAATAAAATACTTATGGTTTTGGCTTTAGAGAACTGGCTAGCCTTATTGTCCTTTTTCTAATTAGATGATGTGATCAGTTATGCCTTTGACCAGGTTCCATACATATTTAACTACAATGTCCAATATATTACACATTATAGCTACATTTGGCTCTTAATCACTTCAAGTATAGTTAGTTCTGCATTGAGATTCGCTATAAGTGTACACAACAGCTTCCTTCATTTTTTTTTAAAGGAAACAATGTCATTCATAATTTTCTATTAAAACTAAAAATGGTAACAGTTTGGATACATTAGGTTAAAGAACATGTTAGAATTAATATTATTTATTTTTTACTTTTTACATAAGCTGACTAGAAAAGTTAAAATTATATAAATGGTTCACATTAGATTTTTATTAGACAGTGCTGCTCTAGGTTGGGCCAAGAGGCAGTAGCTTCAAAAACCGCACTTTATCAACTAGCCTGCTTCCCTGTAACTACTGAGCCATAGTATTCAGAACTCAGGATACCTGAGAACAAATTTAAAAAGGAGAAAGCTAAAATTTTATTCTAAATTCCTTAAAAACAATAAGATTGATCACAGGTATTTTTAAGAAATTAACTATCAACCTTTTTTTCTTTCAAAAAAAAAAAAAGGCCTGAAAAACCTTATAGTCAACAAGTGTTAAAATGAAAGGTCTCTTCTTGCCAAAAAAGACAAATATTAGTTAGTCCCAGGAATTGTGCACAAGGAATACAACCTCAGTCTGATATGGCCAGGTTAAGGGCTACAGACATTCATAGAAATAAGAGATCTCAAAGTTTTTATTTTGATCTGGGATTCATAATGGCAAGCTACAAAATTCACTTTACTGGAGTGAAATAGAAGAGATCTATAGGAGGAAATTTAGAATGTAAAAGCCATTGAGATGAAATTGAGTTAAAAATGAATGGTCAATATAATAGGCAATTTATAGGAAAATATAATGGGTCAATGGATGTTTAAAAGACAGACAGAAAGATAGATAAGACATAAGATATATTATAGAGTGAATTATGATTCCAAGTTAGTGGGATTGTGTTTTTTAGATTTAATTATTTAATTTATAATTTATGTATTCAAAAATGTAGACATATAATTACATATATAATTCTTAGTTTAAGAATATTCTCTAACACAGCTAACTGTATTTGCCCATTAGTAAAGCATCTACAGATTTTTTTATTGATGCTCCTTCAGTTAATAAATCCAGTAAAAGCGATGTTCAGAGGCACCATTTCATAGATATGAGAAAGGGAAGTCTGATAATAGCTTACTACTCAGAAGGTGGTAGAATGTAAGTGGAGGTCACAGAAAAATAAGTGATATCTGCAACTTAAATCAGATATAAGAAGAGTTTATTGTTGCTTTATAGTAAATCTTGAGAATCATTATTTACTAGAGGCCTGGCACACGAAATTCATGCATGGGTACAGTCCCTAGGCCTGGCATGTGATCAGGGCCATCCTCCCTGGCTGCCTGCAGCTGGTCCTGCTACCCACCACCACCCACCCCCGGTTCCCCATCTGCCATCTGGTGATCGGAGCCTGCCGGCTGGGGGGAGGGACTGAGACGTTGGCTGTTCCTGCCCGCTTGCCATCCCTGCCCCTGCTGCAGGTTGCTCTCTGTGTGTGGGGCAACCATCAGGGTGGGGGCCTTGGCCTGGCACTGCCCACATCACCCGCCACCCATCCCTGGCTCCCCATTAGCCATCAGGCAATGGGAGTCTGCCAGCGGGGAAAGGGACCGAGAGGTGGTCAGTGTGCCTCATAGTGACTGGTCGAGGTTGTTCTGGTTATTCCACTGTTGGGGTCAATTTGCATATTACCCTTTATTATATAGGATTCTTCTGAATTTGGATAATGTGATAAACTGAAAAATGACCCCAAAGATGTCTATGTCCTAATCTCCAGAACCTGTAAATATTTTACCTTCTATCACAAAAAAGAACTTTGCAGATGTGGGTAAATTAAGGAATATGAAATGGAGAGATAAACTTGGATTATGTGGGTGAGTCCAATGAATTTACAGTGGTCCTTATAAGAGGGAGGCAAGAGAGACAAATGAACAGTGAAGGCCACCTAACAATAGATGCAGAGGCAGGGGGAAATGGCCATGTGATTCAGGGCCAGAAGCCAAGGAATGAGGACAGCATTCATAGTGTAAAAGTCAGGAAAACAGATTCTCCCCAAAGCCTACAGAGGGAACTAGCCTCAAGACACCATGATTTTAGTCAATTGAGACTAGTTTTGGACTTTAGATCACTAAAACTGTAGGATAAATATGTGTTGTATTAAGCTATGAATTTGTGGTAAAATGTTAGAGCACCAATAGGAAACTAATAGTGTGCTAACACTATAATACTTCTCTGCAATCAGTAGTGTCCAACACTTCATCAAAAAGGTCTGCTTTTTGTACCAAGTATACTAATGACCCAATGGTACTGCTTGAGCTATAAATAGCAATAAAGAATGGCTACCCCATGGTCTCAATATAAACACAGTATAAACAGCACTATGATTACAAGTGCTGAATAGCCCCTTTATCAAAGCCTAAGGGAAAGAATTCAAAAGAAGCTATTGAGGCTTAAAAAGAGCTTAGTGTTAAGGAAGGGGGGGTTATTCTAGAACAGTGGTTCTCAACCTTCCTAATGCCGCAACCCTTTAATACAGTTCCTCATGTTGTGGTGACCCCCAATTTCATTGTTACAAATTGAACATAATTAAAGCATAGTGATTAATCACAAAAACAATATGTAATTATATATGTGTTTTCCGATGGTCTTAGGCGACCCCTGTGAAAGGGTCATTTGACCCCCAAAGGGGTCGCGACCCACAGGTTGAGAACCGCTGTTCTAGAACTTATTTTTAAAAAGTAAATCCTGACCAAAACAATCCCTGAATTCTTTTTTAAATATATTTTTTATTGATTTCAGAGAGGAAGGGGGAGAGAGAGAGAGAGAGAGAAACATCAATGATGAGAGATAATTACTGATTGACTATCTCCTGTATGACCCCCACTGGGGATCAAGCATGCAAACTGGGCATGTGCTCTTGACTGGAACCAAACCTGGGACCTTTCAGTCCACAGGCGGACACTCCATTCACTGAGCCAAACCAGCTAGGGCAATCCCTGAATTCTTGATGAAAGCCTTTGTCTTAAACAATATCTAAACATAATATTGTTTATCATTTGACATTTACATACAATATGGATCCTCTTTGCCACTAAAGTTAAATGAATATCACTTCTAAAACTATTTTTAAGTCAGAAGCAAAGAAGGAAACAAGAACAAAAATAAGTAATGTTAAAATTGTCAATTCTCCCCCCTTCAACTTCCCATCCTATCTAATAAAGAGGGAATATGCAAATTGACCATCACGTCATAACAAGATGGCAGCCCCCACAGCGGAGACGGGGGTTCCCATAACACAAGATGGCAGCACCCAAACCACACCGGAGAGAAGGTGCCTGTGTAAACTGTGAAATGCATGCCCTTAACAAAATACAAGAGGTATTCAGATTGCATGGAATGAAATGTTCACATTTTAAACTTCTGGACTATCCTTCATAAATGAATACAAATACATGTGATGAATTGTACAAGCAACAACAGGCACAGGTTTTGATAAATTCTCTGAATGATGAACAGTTGGCAGCCTTTCAGACTATAACTTCAGCCATCAAAGATCAAACTGTACACCCCAAATGCTTTTCCTTGGATAGTCCAGGTGGTAGTGAAAAAACATATCTTTATAAAGTTTTAATACATTATATTAGAGGTCATGGTGGTACTGTTTTACCCACAGTGTCTACAGGAATTGCTGCAAATTTACTTCTTGGTGGAAGAGCCTTTCGTTCCCAATATAAATTACGAATTCCATTAAATGAAACTTCAAATTCTAGACTTGATATAAAGAGTGAAGTTGCTAAAACCATTAAAAAGGCCAAACTTCTCATTATTGATGAATGCACCATGGCATCCAGTCATGCTATAAACACCATAGACAGATTACTAAGAGAAATTATGAATTTGAATGCTGCATTTGGTGGGAAAGTTTTCCTCCTTGGAGGGGATTTTTGACAGTCTTAGTGTTGTGCCACATGCTATGCAATCCGCCATAGTGCAAATGAGTTTAAGGTACTGTAATGTTTGGGGATGTTTCAGAAAGTTGTCTCTTAAAACAAATATGAGATCAGAGGATTCTGCTTATAGTGAATGGTTAGTAAAACTTGGAGATGGCAAACTTGATAGCAGTTTTCATTTAGAATGGATATTATTGAAATCCCCTGTGAAATGATTTGTAATGGATCTATTATTGAAGCTACCTTTGGAAATAGTATATCTATAGATAATATTAAAAATATATCTAAACATGCAATTCTTTGAAAATCTAAAAAATGAGCACGTTCAAAAATTAAATGAAGAAATTTTGGATATACTCGATGGAGATTTTCACACATATTTGAGTGATGATTCCATTGACTCAACAGATGATGCTAAAAAGAAAAATTTTCCCATCGAATCTCTTAATAGTATTACTACTTTGAGAATGCCGTGTCATAAATTAAAATTGAAAGTGGGTGAAATCATCATATTATTGAGAAACCTTAAGAGTAAATGGGGTCTTTGTAATGGTACTAGATTTATTATCATAAGATTAGGACCTAACATTATCGAAGCTGAAATATTAACAGGATCTGCAGAAGGAGAGATTGTTCTGATTCCAATAATTGATTTGTCCCCATCTGACACTGGCCTTCCATTTAAATTGATTCTAAGACAGTTTCCCGTGTTGCCAGCTTTTGCGATGACTATTAATAAATCACAAGGACAAACTCTAGACAGAGTAGGAATATTTCTACCTGAACCTGTTTTTGGACATGGTCAGTTATATGTTGCTTTCTCTCGAGTTCGAAGAGCATGTGATGTTAAAGTTAAAGTTTTAAATACTTTGTCACAAGGGAAATTAGTCAAGCACTCTGAAAGTGTTTCACTCTTAATGTGGTATCCAGGGAGATATTAGAATAAGTTTAATCACTTTATCAGTCATTGTTTGCATCATTGTTGTTTTTATATCATGTTTTTGTTGTTTTCGTTGTTTTATATCATGTCTTTGTTGTTATTTCATTTTGTTTTTATTTATTAATAAATTCATATATTATTTTCATATACATTTTACTCATTTCCTTTCATCTCTGACACTTCTATTATAGAGAAAGGGCAAATAGTGATATTAAAATATTTCCTTTAATTAATTCCTTTTAATGTGCACAAATTTCATGCACCAGGCCACTAGTACTGTTATAAAAGACCAGCTGACTAAGGGTAAATTTGTACCTGTGACTTTGGGTAGCAAATATAAAATGGATTAATTAAAATTTGGAGTAGGGCACATCACTTATCTCTCTTTTATATTCTTTCCATAATATAGTGCTCATAGCAGAGGTTCAAAAGTATCATGTTAAATGAATAAATTAAAACTGACCCAAGTATATTCATGATGAAAGTTATTTACTACCATTATATTTTGTAAGAAGGATTATAGGTAAAAAGGTTACTTTGTCTTACAAAGAAAAATGGACAAAGTACAGTCCATCCTCCTTTTCTAAACAATGAGTCTGTCACTAATGCAATATAACCTTGAAGATTCATTTCTGATTTATTTATTTATTTTAGAAGTTTTACTTTTAAAAATATAATTTTATTGATTTCAGTGAGGAAGGGAGAGGGAGATAGAAACATCAATGAAGAGAGAAAATCATTGATTGGCTGCCTCCTGCATGCCCTACTCTGGGAATCAAGCTCTCAACTCTTGCATATGCCTTTACTGGAATTGAACTCTGACCTCCTGGTTGACACTCAACCACTGAGCCATTCCCAGAAATAGAATCATGTGATACAGTAAACCCTTGATTTTGTGGACCTCAATTTAATGGAATTTAGATTTAATGGGCAAAATTTCCAGTCCATATTTCATATGTGAAAATTAATACCCTTTTAATTTTAAAATACTTTTTACCACGATTTGGACATAATAAAATTAACAGGTTTTTTAAAAATTAATTCACTATTATTTTAAACAAATTTTAGAAAATAGGCCATATGTTGGAAATAAACACTGTAGTAATTTCACCAACATAAATAAATATTACGTATCTATAACTATAGTCTACATATTTAAATTCAAGTGTCATTATGCATAAACAATGTTCCATGAATGACTACCACGTGATCACACTGCATTGCACTTGGTGATTAGTTCTGTTGTTGAGTGGCATGACTTTCTGCAGCAGTTTTAATGGGTGCCTACCCATGTACCCATATGCGCTAAGCCATGTCCTGGCCATATGCATTTGTTTACTCTCAGTGACTGCTGAATGCACCACTTACTAGACCTATTCAGTTTAAATTTAATATTACTGTAATACACATAGAAAACTTTTCTGGGAAATTAAACTTCTCATATATATTTAATTTTAATTACACAGAGGTCTATACATAAGTAAAAACAGGTAAACTAGTTTGTTGATTTTTAAATATACACATTCAGAAAACCTACTTTATTATATAACTAGAGGCACGTTGCATGAAGATTCGCGCAATAGGCCTTCCTTCCCCTGGCTACCGGCACCGGTTTTCCTCCAGCACCTGGGACCCAGGCCTTTGGTCCTGCTGCAGTGGAGAAGCCAAGCCTCGAGGCTTGACTTCTCCACTCTGGCTGCAGCAGCGAGGCTTGGCTTCTCTGCTCTGGATGCAGCAGAGAAGCCAAACCTCTTCAGACTTCAGTCATCTTCAGTCTTTAGTTGTCTTCAGTCTTCATTCCACACCTGCATATGCAAATTAACCGCCATCTTTGTTGGGTTAATTTGCATACTCATCCTGATTGGCTGGTGGGCATAGCAGAGTGACACCAATTTGCATGTTTCTCTTTTATTAGGTAGATGAACTTTTGGCTTAACATATAGCCCCTTGCCTGAATCGGTCCCTTATACTGAAATTTTACTGTATACAACTTGGCTACCTACTAACAGCTATGATTTCTATCAGAACTGGCTATGAGTATGGTAGCAAATGTGGCTAACACATAACTTAATAATCCTGACCCAGAGTACTAGATACAAAAATCTCCAAGGTACTAGCCTGAATACTATTTGATGTCTTACCAGGACCTTCCTTGGTGCCAGTTATGAGATATGCCAACTTCTTGTTCCACTCTTAAACAGTCACCACAGTTTTTCATGCTGAGCACTCATTGCTTGAATTCCTATTGATTTTCTACTTCTTGGACATCTTCAAAAGAACCATTATCCCTTTCTGGGCTAATCTATTCCTAAACATTGTCTAAGCATAAGTTGGACATTACTGTCTGCTGCTAATGAGGTTCCACATATGATGCATTTCCTTTTAGGTTATTAGAAAATTGTTCATCTACAATTTAAAAGGAAGTCTTTCAAAAGTACTTTCTTCATGCAGTATATTAATTTGAGAGCTATGTTTTGCATTGACTTTCTATTATTTCATTTACACTCAAAACATCCCAGAAGGTTAGCAAACAAAGAAAAAATGAAGTTTTCTTCTTGTTTAATTTTTAAAACTATTTTAGGTATTTTATTCTGTTATCTATTTTAATAAAATAGTGTATCTTGAATTTTGCCCTTATACTTCCACATTGTCTACTTTTTGCCCTTTATCATGAAGAATCACATAAAATCTCATTACAAAAATGTCTATTCTTGTATAATCTTATGTTCTATTTTAGAACATAACTTAATGTCTACAATTTGTAGACTGTGTATCCTCTAGCCTTTTCTATTCTTTAGAAAGAAACTTAGTTTGTGGACCTTAGTTTATCATTATTTACCTACAAAAGAATGTAAAAAAGTAACAGGTTAAGATACTTTCTTCAGTTTTCTAATATTATGAGACTATTATCTGAGAAAAAAATAAACCACTATTAAATAAAATAATATAGACCCTAAAATATGTGTATATACCTTTTGAAAATGAAAGCCAAGAAGTATATGCACAAATATTTTTAAAGGAATGTGATTAATTAAAGGCTTCTTGCATAATATTTAGAAACTTCTTTATTAAGATAAAAATTACTTTATAACAACAAATTTGCTCAGAGGCAAAAGACAGACCTATATACTAAATGAAAATGGAAAGAAACCTTTAAAGGAACATGAAAGCAACAAGCCAGCTTTCTACATCTAAATACTGTGTGGTGCTTTTGTCTATGTTTACTTCCTTTTAAGAGGAAGCACCTTAGCTTTTCTCAGTTTCTAGCATTTTGTCATTTAGATAAAGGCACAGATGCTCACTTGCTTCAGTAATTGTATGCAAATCATTTTTGTTGCCTAAAAATGATTTCACTGCTGGATATTGCCTATGGTTTAGAGTGTATAGCACAAGGCGTTTAAATGATAAGGTAGTTGCTTCTAACTTTAATCTTGCCTGAAGAGAATAACAGGCAACGTCTAGCTTCATTACCTTTTAGGGGTTTAATATACAGTATTTATTAGTGTTTCTACTTTTAGGGAGTCCATAACAATTTTTTTATCCCATTTAGTAGCTGTTTGTGGTAAATGCTTCTGCATACCTGTGGATTGATAGTATTTCTACCATTTATCATCCATGTAGAATAGTAGAATAAAGTCTTTATACAGTCTGCTGAGATTTTGCTCTATTATATCATAGGACATATGTGTCAGAATGTGTGTGTGTACACACATATGTACACATATACATATTCATGCATATATACATATATATATCATCCTATATAATAAAGAAGTAATATGCAAATTGACCCTCACACCCTCGCACCACAAGATGGCCGCCCCCACGTCATTACAAGATGGCTTCCCTCATGTCATCACAAGATGGCTGCCCCCATGTTGTCACAAGATGGCCAGCAAGGGGGGGCAGTTGGAAGGGACCAGGCCTGCCAGGGAGGGCAGTTGAGGGTGATCAGGCTGGCAGGGGAGCAGTTAGATGTCAATCAGTCTGGCAGGGGAGTGGTTAGGGGGTGATCAGGCTGGCAGGAAGAAGAGGTTAGGGGCAATCAGGTAGGCAGGCAGGTGAGTGGTTAGGAGCCAGCAGTCCCGGATTGCAAGAGGGATGTCTGACTACCAGCAGTCAGACATCCTCTGAGGGGTCCCAGATTGGAGAGAGTGCAGGCTGGGCTGAGGGAACACCCCCCCAGTGCACGAATTTCATGCACTGGGACTCTAGTATATAAAATAAATACAAGATATTCATACTATACTTTTCTGTTGACTTTAAAGGAAGTTTTAAAAGCTTAGTAAGAAATTTTTCTTTTATGCATAGGAGCTAATTTAGTAATTTGGTATGCTTAATAAACAGTATTAGGCAATATAAAAATCACCCAATGAAACACTGAAGTTATCTTAAGACTACTTTGGCAAAACAGATTAATGCATCAACAATTGTAAAGCACTAGGAATAAAAATTGCATTCTAGTCCCTACTCACTCCTTTATAACCTCTCAGACTTGCTTAAGTCACTTAATATATCCAACCTTCATTTTCCTTATTTATGAAATAGAATAATAAAATTTTTTTGAACTAAAATATGCCTATAACTTAGCAGCATGCTCAGAAATATGTGGAGGCTCAGTAAATATTTGTTTATCAGACAGTCTAAAACAAATGACTGTATCAAATGATCTTTAAAGGACAGTTCTAGCTTAAAGAACAGTAATTTTTTTACTATGTTCATTTTTTTTTCTCTTTTTGAAAGCAAGTAGCAGAGAAGTGTAAACTGATATGACAAAATAAAGACATTTTAACAAGTAATATTGTCTTTTATGTTTAATGGCTTATCCATTTTCTAAGGACTGGGGATTACAAATTTATTTTAAAGTAGTTTGTAGCCCTAACCGGTTTGGCTCAGTGGGTAGAGCGTCGGCCTGCAGACTGAAGGGTCCTAGGTTCGATTCCGGTCAAGGGCATGTACCTTGGTTGCGGGCACATCCCCAGTGGGGGGTGTGCAGGAGGCAGCTGATCGATGCTTCTCTCTCATCGATGTTTCTAGCTCTCTATCCCTCTCCCTTCCTCTCTGTAAAAAATTAATAAAAGGTATTAAAAAAATAAAGTAGTTTGTAATAAATAGAGATATTTATTTTTTAATATATAAATTCACAGATTGTGGACATATGAATAAAGTTAATGTTTTGTTCTTTTACAGCTGCATAATATGCCATTGTGTAAATGTATTACAGCTTTTTCTTCAATTTATCTTTAATGTTGAAAGTATTACAAATGACCCCTTTTTTCTCCCATTGACCTCTTACATCCCCCTACCCCCCTCCCGCAAGACCTACTGAAGTATTGTCGGTGTCTATGGATTGTGCATATATGCATATGAGTTTTTCGGTTAATCTCTTCCTGCCCTTTCCCCTCCTCCCCCTTTTCCCTCTGAGACTCATCAGTCTGTACCATAGTTCTGGATCTATTTTGTTTGTCAGTTTATTTTGTTCATTAGATTCCACATATAAGATCATGTGAGACTGCCATTTGACCCAGTGATCCCACTTCTAGGAATATATCCTAAGAATTCTGAAACATCAATCAGAAAGAATATATGCACCCCTATGTCCATACAGCACTATTTACAATAGCTAAGATTTGGAAGCAGCCCAAGTGCCCATCAGCCGATGAATGGATAAAAGAGATGCACTACATTTACAAAATGGAATACTATGCTGCTATAAAAGAAGGATCTCTTACCCTTTGAGACAGCATGGAGGGAACTGGAGAGTATTATGCTAAGTGAAATAAGCCAGTCAGAGAAAAACATGGTTCTTAATGCCACTCACCTATCACTAGACTATAATTTCTGCAATGGGAGAGATTTTGAGTACATTGATCACTGCTGTGCCTCACTTTAAAAATGTTCGACAAATAATACAAATTCATTAGATAATTATTCAATTAATAATGTCTATACTAACGTGTGCAATATGTTAGTATTGCACATATTACTATATTGCAATACTAGTATTGTCATATTGGTTCTCCATTACTGGTATATGAATTAGTATATTTAAGAGATATTCAGTTAAAGCTTTGGACAGTCTTTAATCTTTCTAGGTCTTATATGCCTAGAGATAGCAGGGATTTTTCTCCCCTGATCTCTGCATTCCTACCATCTCCTAAGGACTCTTCGCAGGAAATGAGAAACAGGTCTCTTTTATGCTTGAATATAAAAAAATTCACCTAGGATTTGTCCAAATAAAATGGCACAGAGTCCCTCCTTTCAACACTCATTATCAATTGCTCCACTCTACTTTGTTCTGCTCAGGGAGTCCTATTCTCTGCTGGGATATGTAGGAAGAGAACGCTGGTTGCCAGGAGTAACAGGATCCTTGCTCTTAATTTTTTTTCTCAAAAATCTTATATTATTTTTTCCCTTCTGGATACAGACTTTTGAAAATTAAAGTCTCAATAGTCACTCATCTTTGAACTTCTTCTCTCTCTCATATACTTTTCTTGAGGTGATAGTAAGAAAGCATGACTATTTAAATGTGGGAAAGGCAAAGAAGGAAACACTGCAAGTAAGAAGTATTACATAAGTATAATTTAGTGAATATAAGTAAAACAATTATATTTTTGTATATGCTAACTTACATATTTATGCTTTATTACACATATACAGCTTAAGCCAGAGGCGGTAAACTAATTGGAAAAAAAATGATGATATATAAAAACACCTGTCCAAATTGTGAAACCCTATTATTTCATTTACCTGCTATAATACATAAGAAAACTTAATTAGGATATACAATAAGAATGAGATTATGCTGTAGAATGAGATTAGGCTTTATTATAAAAATATATATTACTAGCACAGGATTTAACTCCCCTCTCATTGAAGTCAGGGAGGGGTACAAAAACATAAGGTTAAGATGTAGATTCCTTGGTGTTCCACTAATGGAAATCCAGAAAAAAAATGGTATTATACAGAACCCTGCATTACATATAAAGGAGCTTGAACTGTGTTCTGAACCAGGTAGTGAATGAAAAGCCATCTAGCTTAGTCAACATTGACTTTCTTTTCATTAAAACAACCAACAAAGATCTCATTCTGTTTTCTATTTACCCTGGGTATTCCACTGCAATAACTATTCTTTACTTTTTTAAAGCAATTTCAAATTAGCATCAAAATGTCCCTCTCCTATACATTAGGAGGATTTTAAAATTGATAGCCTGATCACTTATACTTGCTTACTCAAGAATCTATAATAATAAAAGTGTAATATGCTAATTAGACTGGACAGCCAAACAACCTTCTGGATGTCATTCCAGATGTCCTTCCAGACAAAGCCATGGTGGCAGGGGCCGAGGCAGAGGCAGAGGCAGTTAGGGGTGATCAGGTAGGCAGGCAGAGTGGTTAGGGGTGATCAGGCAGGCAGGCAGAGTGGTTAAGGGTGATCAGGCAGGCAGGCAAGCAGGGCAGGCAGACAAAGTGTTTAGGGGTGATCAGACAGGCAGGCAGAGGTGATCAGGCAGGCAGGCAAGCAGTTAGGGGCGATCAGGAAGGCAGGTGAGCAGTTAGGGGGATCAGGCAGGGAGGCAGAATGGTTAGGGGTGATGAGGCAGGCAGGAAGGAGAGTGGTTAGGAGCCAGTGGTCCCCAATTGCGAGAGGGTGCAGGCTGGGCTGAGGGACACCCCCACATGCATGAATTTAGTGCACCGGGCCTCTAGTGAATAATAATAAATTAATACATAACCATGTATTATTATAGATTTGTGTTTCAAAGTTGTTTTCAGTGTTATTTCCCTCTTAATTTTAAAAAGACAATATGTTCAGCCTGATAAGGAATAGATGCAAAATCCAATACAAATTAGATACAAAAGCAGTTTAAGCAGTTTAGATGGTGAGTGTCTCATTTATTTAAATTTAAAAAGTATAGTCCCCTCTTCACTTATTTATTCACTGCTGTACTTATATGTTTCTAAATTTATGGAGACAGCCTACTCTTTGAAAAAAAAAATAAGCACAATGATTCTGAAATTTTAATTGGTAAAATTTCACATATTTTTCTGTA